>NC_086107.1:76284613-76435332 GCF_963921235.1 Mobula hypostoma | reverse complement strand
CTCAACCACCTGCTCCCACCCTCCCTCTCGCACCACTCATCCGCCTGCTCGCACCCTCGCTCTCCGTCCACTCATCCGCCTGCTCCCACCCTCCCTCTCCCTGCACTCATCCGCCTCCTCCCACCCTCCCTCCCCTCATCTGCCTGCCCCTTGCCTCTCCCCTCCCGCATCTGCCTGCTCCCACACTCTCTCCTCCCTCATCTGCCTCCTCCTGCCCTCTGCTTTCCCTCATCTGCCTGCTCCCTCCCTCTCCCCTCCCGCATCTGCCTGCGCCTGCCCTCTCCCTCCCCTCATCTGCCTGCTCCTGCCCTCTCCCTCCCCTCATCTGCTTGCTCCCTCCCCTCATTTGCCTGCTCCCTCCCCTCATCTGTCTGCTCCAGCCCTCTCCCTCCCCTCATCTGCTTACTCCCTCCCCTCATTTGCCTGCTTCCTCCCCTCATCTGCCTGCTCCCACCCTCTCCCTCCCCTCTTCTGCCTGCTCCCTGTCTTCTTCTGCCTGCTCCAGCTCTCTCCCTCCCCTCATCTGCCTGCTCCCACTCTCCCCTCCCTCATCTGCCTGCTCCTGCCTTCTCCCTCCCCTCATCTGCTTGCTCCCTCCCTTCATCTGCCTTCTTCCTCCCCTCATCTGCCTGCTCTCGCTCTCTCCCTCCCCTCATCTGCCTGCTCCCTCGCTCTCTCCCTCCCCTCATCTGCCTGCTCCCTCCCCTCATCTGCCTTCTTCCTCCCCTCATCTGCCCGCTTCCTCCCCTCATCTGCCTGCTCCCGCTCACTCCCTCCTCTCATCTGCCCGCTCCCTCCCCTCATCTGCCTGCTTCCTCCCCTCATCTGTCTGCTCCCAGCCTCCCTCTCCCTCCCCTCATCCGCCTGCTCCCACCCTCCCTCTCCCTCCACTCATCCACCTGCTCCCACACTCCCTATCCCTCCACTCATCCGCCTGCTCCCACCCTCCACCTCCTTCCACTCATCCGCCTGCCACCACCCTCCCTCTCCCTCCACTCATCCACCTGCTCCCACCCTCCCTCTCCCTCCACTCATCCGCCTGCTCCCACCCTCCCTCTCCCTCCCCTCATCCGCCTGCTCCCACCCACCCTCTCCCACCCCTCATCCGCCTGCTCCCACACTTCCTCTCCCTCCAGTCAACTGCCTCCTCCCACCCTCCCTCTCCCTCCACTCATCCGCCTGCCCCCACCCTCTCTCTCCCTCCACTCATCCACCTGCTCCCACACTCCCTCTGCCTCCACTCATCTGCTTGCTCCCTCCCATCATTTGCCTGCTCCCTCCCCTCATCTGTCTGCTCCAGCCCTCTCCCTCCCCTCATCTGCTTACTCCCTCCCCTCATTTGCCTGCTTCCTCCCCTCATCTGCCTGCTCCCACCCTCTCCCTCCCCTCTTCTGCCTGCTCCCTCCTTCTTCTGCCTGCTCCAGCTCTCTCCCTCCCCTCATCTGCCTGCTCCCACCCTCCCCTCCCTCATCTGCCTGCTCCCGCCCTCTCCCTCCCCTCATCTGCCTGCTCCCGCTCTCTCCCTCCTCTCATCTGCCTGCTCCCTCCCCTCATCTGCCTGCTCCCTCCCCTCATCTGCCTGCTCCCGCTCTCTCCCTCCTCTCATCTGCCCACTCCCTCCCCTCATCTGCCTGCTCCCACCCCTCATCTGCCTGCTCCCGCTCTCTCCCTCCTCTCATCTGCCCGCTCCCTCCCCTCATCTGCCTGCTCCCGCTCTCTCCCTCCTCTCATCTGCCGGCTCCCTCCCCTCATCTGCCCGCTCCCTCCCCTCATCTGTCTTCTCCCACCCTCTCCCTCCCCTCATGTGCCTGCTCCCGCCCTCCCCTCTCTCATCTGCCTGCTCCCTCCCCTCATCTGTCTGCTCCCACCCCTCATCTGTCTGCTCCCACCCTCTCCCTCCCTTCATGTGCCTGCTCCTGCCCTCCCCTTTCTCATCTGCCTGCTCCCTCCCCTCATCCGCCTGCTCCCACCCTCTCCCTCCCCTCATCCGCCTGCTCCCACCCTCCCTCTCCCTCCCCTCATCTGCCTGCTCCTACCCTCCCCCTCTCCCTCCCCTGATCCGCCTGCTCCCACCCTCCCCCTCTCCCTCCCCTCATCTGCCTGCTCCCACCCTTGTCCCTGTCACATTTTGTCTCCCCATGTGTTACTCCCCCCTCCCACCCCGCAGCCTCTCCATTGTGCCTGGGTGGTATGGTTATTGGACTCTCCATTTTGGGGTCCGTGAGTCCTGGTGCTGTTGCCTGTGTTCCGTAGTTGCCATATAATAGACCAGCAGCTGCCAAGGGTAACCAGGGTCAGGGATGACAAGACATTCAGAAGAAATTGCCTTCTCGTAATAAAAGATTGTCTATTTTACCAGCTTTCTGTCAGCTATGACTGAGTATTGAATGCTTCCTGGAAATTAGAGCATATTCTCTCCTGGAAGTTGATTGGCATGCCCTGTCCTTTGCATTGTCTGATGTCAACTGGCCCATTATCAGGGATTTGGGTGCACAGTTGTCATGTAGGGCTTGAAGATTACATGTAGGTTGGTAACATACGTTAATGAGGGATCTGTATGCCAGCCCTTTAAATGGGATAGTGAGCTGGATATATAAAAATGTAAAAGGGAGGCTTCAACTGAAAACACTCAAAACATTCTTTCACCATGTCAAATATTGAAAATCAATGGAACTAACTGTCAATTAAAGGCTGAGGAGAAATTATTTTCTCTGCAAATCATTGAAGATTGTAAAAACAGGACAAAGAGGAAATATGTTGCCCATTCCCTTGTTAATTTGAGATCTAATCCCTGGTGCTCCCTTCCCAACAGCCCTGTGAAAGCATCTTCACCAGAAAGACTGTGGTGGTTCAAGGGGTTGACTCACCCCTACCTCCAGGGACATTATGGATGGGAAATAAATGCTGGCCTTGCTGGTATTGCCCAAGTTCCTAAATGAATAATTTTTTAAAAAAAAATGTCTTGATCTTTGCTCCACATTCCTTCCTGTTCCCCAGAATATTTGCTATTAGCTGTGCCAGGTTATCGACGGGCTTGTTTCATGGATATCCATAAATTGATTTTGTTGAAGCTGACTTCTTTACTTGAGAAAGGATGTCTGTATGACAGAGGGAGCAAAGCAAAAGTTTGCCAGGCTGTTTCCTGGGGTCTCGGTCTGAAACGTCGACTGCACCTCTTCCTACAGATGCTGCCTGGCCTGCTGCGTTCACCAGCAACTTTGATGTGTGTTGTTTCCTGGAAGGCAAGTTTGTCCCATGAGGAGGGGTTAAGCAGACTGAGGCTGTATTCTCTTGAGATGACATTGAAATGTGCAAAATTTTTCCAGAGTTTGACAGAATTTAGGATTTATTTATTTAAATCTTACATCCGTCTCACAACATGAGGGAGTAAAAATGTTTGTGTTATGACTCCGCTGCAATGTACAGACATGTGAATTTATAAGTCTAATAGCTTGTAGAAAGAAGCTGTCCCTTAACCTGTCAGTCTTGGCTTTAATACTACAGTAGTGTTTGCCAGATGAAAACAGCTGAAACAGTTTATGGTTGGGGTGACTGGTGTCCCTGATGATCTTCCAGGCCTTCTTCCTGCACCTGGCTTGGGAGTCTGGATCTAGGCTCAGTAACTCAAAATAAGGATTTCGCTATCAGGACCAAAATGAGGCATTTCTCCCTCCGCACCCCGGAGACAGTGATGCATCTTTGAAATTCTGCACAAAGACTCGGTGGCTGAGTGTACTCAGAATGAGAATGGATAGATTTCTGTAATCAAGGGGTTTGGGTTGTGGTCAAAGGAAGTGGGGCTGGGGTAAGTGATGCAGCCCTGATGTTAGTGAATGATGGAGCAGGTTCGAACTTTGTCATGGTCTTTTACTACCACTTTAATTTGTTTGGAAGTCCAATACCATACATCCGCGGCTTCCATTACATGCCAATAAATTAGTCAAACATGATATCTCATGTCAACTCTGCTTCATTAGTTCACCATTGATGGTGCCTTATGGAACTTTGTTTCCTCACTGGAAACTACCTTTGTTGGACCAGCATCTGTGTGGTAAAGGAAATGTTGATCTCTCAGGTCGAAACCCTACATCAGCACTCACCTATTGCACCAGATTCCAGTATCTGTGGTCTCTTGGATTTCTTCTAACTTTGCTGGGGTTTATATTTCTTTAATTGTCTGTCAGTTGGCCTTCTATTTTACTCTCAAGTACATTTTGCCAGGGCACTTCACCCACTCCTGCCCTCATATCAAGTTATGGTGCTGATTTGTATGACTAGTGTTTCTCTCTAGCATGATTACTCTAATCCTGTCTGTTTACATGAGACTGGAACTCCTGCATCCCATTCCATCTTTATGTAAAAAGCCATCCAGTTAAATTCCAAGAACATGTCCTCAAGGCTACTTCTGCCAATTTAATTTGCTCCATTGTTCAATGGCCACTCCTGGGGGAAGGTTCTTTGGGCTTCTCTCCCTTGCTATTTCATACCTCCTACAACCCCACCCCCCACCACACCCAAATTGACCCTACATCTTGGTCCTCTAAGCCCAGACCATTTCTCCCCTCTGTACAGTCAGTTAGCCCAGCACCTTTCACCTCTGCCTTATACTTGTGATTGTCAGGTATCCCACAATGTGTACTTCCCTGCCACAGCTCAGTAATGACTGTTAGACTGTACCCATCCTTTCCTGTAACAGGCTCTTCCGACCCCATGAGCCCACCTGCCCAATTACACCCATGTGCTCACATAATCTACAACACCCAAGTCTTTGAGATATGGGAGGAAACTGGAGCCCCTAGAGGAAATCCATGTGGTCACTGGGAGAATGTACAAAGCCATTACAGTGGCAGAATTTAACCCAGGTCACTAGCACTGTTAATAGTGTTGTGCTAATCACTGCACCACTGTGCTGCCCAAATACACCTCAAATTCACCAGCCTTGTTAGAAATCCTGGATACTTGATGATAAAAGGTTTTCATTATCATCTTCCCAATCGACCCACACAAGATGCTGGAGGAACTCAGCAGGTCAGACAGCATCTATGGAAGTGAACAAACAGACGATGTTTTGGGCCAAGAACCACCTTTGGGACTCATTATCTTCCCAATACTTCCTCTGCTCTGTCCCTAACTGGAAGAATCCTCTTAAAGTTATACGCACCACCCCTTTCTGATCTAATACACACTAGTTATTAGGCACTTGGCTCATATGCATCAACATTTTGTCCTTTAACTTACTAAGGTACATCCTGCCGGAACCCTTGGCCTATCTATTCAACTTGAAACCTATCTGCAGCTCTACTAATTGGACTTACAAGCCCCAGAGTGATTTCAGTGAAGTTCATTCCCAGTTCTGGTGTATTGCCCTCTTGCTTTAGACCCACCTCCCCTGGGAAAATAAGATAGATAACATTTTTGAAAGGTCAGGGGGAGTGAGGAATGTGGGGAAGTGACGGGAGGAGGAGTTGAGTGCAGGACAGAGCAGACACAGAATGGCCTTCTTCTGCACCTGCTTTTTTGTATTTATCAGCCAAGGTAAAGAATGTAAAGTTAGAAAGATTTCACTGCAACTGTATACAGCACTAGTTCAGCCACAGCCTGAGTACTAAATGCTTCACTGGTCACCATGTTCTAGGGAAGAGTATTCCACTGGAGGAGGTGTGGAGATTAACGAGGATGTTGCCAGAACTGAATAAATAAAGCTACAGTCCTTAGGAAGGGTGTAGAGGGATATGGGCAAATGGGACTAGCTCAAATAACAGCATGGACAAGTTGGGCCAAAGGGCCTGTTTCCAAGCTGTGTAATTCCATCATCTCCATTGAATTATTGGGAATGAGCAAACTAACAAAGATTTGAGAAGGGAGAATGACACCCTGCCATCCCTGTGTAAAGAACATTTCCCACACAGATGCAGTGTTTTCAGAACATTCTTAGGAGGGAAAAAAACTGAGCAATAGAGAAGTAATGACGGTATCAAACTGAAACAAAAGATCTTCAATGTAACCACATGGAAAGGAGGTGGTAGAAACGTTTATTTCTTGTGTTGTGATGCACAGACTCCTAACTGGAGCACACAACAATGAAAGAGGAAGATCACCTGTTATGATACAATGTTCATTCTGAAGCCAATCCACATTTCAGTCAGTACAGTACTACAGCAAGAACACCTTCCCTCTCCCCACACACACCCCAGGATAAAACATGATCTCAGTGATCAGAAGAGGCAATGCTCGCCAAGTGCAACCTTTCCATTGAAGCAAATATTAAGGTGGTTTATGCAAAACATGTTCTGAGCCGTGCGGCTGGACTAAACTACAAGTGAGATGAACCAATTCAAAGGTGTGGAGGCGAGCTGGACTCTGGGCCAAGGCTCGATCTGCTCTCGATTATTCTTCAGCCTTTGCTAGTGGTCAGGGTCAGTACTACCACCTCGCTCCACCCTACAACCAAGAACACACACAGCATCAGTGGTCAGACTTCATGGACAGAATTACCGCTGGGTTTATTTTCCCTCCCATTCTCTACCACCTTGACCATCTAGCCTCCTTGAATTGTTACTTATAATCTAACTGGCTGCTTCATCTGTTTATTTTATTTTAGAGATAGTTGTAGACTACTACAGCACAGAAACAGGCCTATCAGCCAAACCGGCCCATGCTGACCAAGATTTCCATCTAAGCTCATTCCATTTCCCCATCTTTGGCCCTATCCTTTTCAACCTTTTCTAGGCACGTACTTAAACAGAGGTGGTGCAAATGCCTATCTGTTCATCCCTCCTTCCCCCCCACCCCCAATCCATCCACTGAATCTTACCTCTGACAACACACCACTGGGACTCCTATGGCACTGTGGGAAAGAGAACAGGGCTCTGGTTAATGGTTGGGGTTCAGATTGTTAAGACAAGAGGAAGAAGAGGATAGGGATCCTAGTGAAGGCTCCATCTACTAGTTTGGTTCTATTGCTGTTTCTTCCTCAGTGAAGACATAGTCCTTGTTTAATCGATGTCCTTTTACCTTATTCCCTTTTGTAATTTTTTTTGTACAGCACCCACATCTGATCTTTTCCATTTGACATACTCACAATGCCAGTTTGCTCTCATTCTCTCTTCCCTTCCTTTCCTGACATATGACCAAGCCTACTACAACTGCCGATTTTATAAGCCTCTTCCTTAGGGATAAATATTGCCTTTTAGCTTCTCCTGTTAGGTATGGATAGACCATATCTAGGATTTTGTACTTTATTTTTGCAATGAATTTAATTTATATACAATTCCTTTAAATCTCGCCATTGCCTGTGGTTTCCCAATCAACAAACACCCCTACCGAGATGCAGCACAGAGCGTCATAGGAAGTCATTCCCGCCTGTGGCCATCAAACTTTACAACTCGTCCCTTGGAGGGTCAGACACCCTGAGCCAATAGACTAGTCCTGGACTTATTTCCTAGCATAATTTACATATTACTATTGAACTATTTATGGTTTTATTACTATTTATTATTTATGGTGCAACTGTAACGAAAACCAATTTCCCCCGGGATCAATAAAGTATGACTATGATTACCAACATTAGAGTCAAAGGGTTACAGCATTGACTCACTTTGACCAACTTTCTGTCAACCACAATCCACACATTTATTCAAACATATTATTGTCTCCACGTTCCCACCAACTTCCCCCTTTATTCTGACTGTTTGCCTCCAGCTGGTCAGTCAATCTTCTACCTCTGCTGGTATCTTTCCTGTGATACCATGGGCTCTTGGTAAGCAGCCTTATGTGTGATTCCTTGTCAAAGGCCTTCTGAAAATCCAAGTAAGCAACTAATTCTCCTGTGATGGCACTGATTGTTATAGAAAAATAGGGGGCTATGGCTAACCAGAGGTAATTTCTAAACTAAGTACATGTTCGGCACAGCATCGTGGGCCATAGGGCCTGTATTGTGCTGTAGGTTTTCTATGTTTCTATGTTATTTTCTCAAAGAACTCCAACAGATTTGTCACACAAGATTTCCCCTTAAGGAAACCAAGCTGACTTTGACCCACTTTATTATGTGCCTCCAAGTACCCCAAAACTTTATTCTTCGTAATTGACTCCAACATCTTCCGAACCACTGAAGTCAGGTTAACTGACCTATAATTTCTTTCCTTCTGCCTCCCGTCCTTCAACAGTGGAGTGACATTTGCAATTTTCCAGAGCTTTGCTTCCTCACTGAAATCTAATCATTGTCCACATCGGAACAAATAACTTGGGTATGGACAGGGTGTCAGTTATGCAAGACAAATTTAAAGAGCTGGGTGGGAAGCTTAGGGACAGAACTGACAAGGTGGTTTTCTTGGTAGTTTTGTCCATGCCACACACCAGTCCAGATGAGATGGGGAGATTAGAAGATTTAACGTGTGGCTCAAATCATGCTGTAGTTTAGGGGGGCATAGGCTTATGGGACATTGTGTTACTTTTGGGGCAGACGGAACATGTATTGCCGGGACATCTTGCACTTGAAACGGAGGGGCACTAATGTACTGGGCAGGCGTATGCTTCAGTTAGTTGAGATCTGTTTAAACTAGGGAATGAGGGGACAGGGAACTTAGAATAGGGCAGCTCAACTGTTTAAACACCATAGTGGAGAATAACATATGAGGATATAAACCTATAATTGGCTTCAAAAATATAAAAATTGGTTGGAGTAGGATGCAAAACATCAGTAATAGATGAAGGATGGTCTGTAAAAATGCAAGAAGTACTAACAATAAAATAAACAAGCTGGAATTATATGCAGGTGCTTATAGTATTATATAATAGCAATAACTGAAACTTGGCTGATCTCAAAGGATGATGCTGAATATAATGTTAAAGGATATACTTTACTTGGGAAAGATGGCCAAGATCGTAAAGCTGGAGGTGTACCCATATACATAGGAAAAAACTTAAACACAAGGCTGCTTATGATAGGAGACGAGTGGAGACTTGGTAAAGATATCTGGGTAAGAATTGAAAGGAATAACATTGGGTGTATGATTGTTTTGTTTTGACCCAGTATGTAAATACACCAAGAGGGGAGGCCTTTCTAGGTTTGATATTCTGTAACAATCGGGATAGAATTTTGAGTACAGAAATTGTCGAGCCTTTAGGAACAAATGATCATTGCATTATTAGACTCAAAGTTTTTTTGGGAGAATATATCAGTAAAAAGCACAGCAAAGTGAATTTCAAAAAGGCAAACTTTGAGCAGATATGGCAAAGACTTCAGAAGGTAAACTGGAAAGAACTGCTTGATATTGAGTCAGTTGAGGAACAATGGGGTTGATTTAAAGAGGTAATACATGCAGTGCAGGAAATGTTTATACCCAAGGTCAGGAGAAGCAATAAAAACAATAGCTCAACTACATGGATGAATAAAAATATATATATTTTTAAAAAACTAAAGACAGCAATGTAAGGCATATAGGAAAAATACTAATGATGTTAACCATGGGGGATGTGAAAATATGAGAGCTACAGTCAAGAGAGAAATTCAGATTGCCAAAAGGTAGGTAGAGAAGGATATTGCTGATAATGCTAAGAATGACACCGAGATTTTTTTTCGATACTTTAGAAGTAAAAGCAAAGTCAAGTAGGAAGTTAAGAGTATTAAGAATAATAATGGGGCGTTAAGTTATGCAGAGAAGGATGTAGCGTTGTCGAGCATCACTAGATGTTCAAAATGGTTGGACACCTCTTATCCCACACTTCCTTTCCATGGTACCCACCTGTCTCTTTCTTTCTTACCCTTGGGTTCTTTTTCATCTCCTTCAACATTGTTCATTGTGCACTCGGTGTGATCTTTGCAGGACACCCATTCCTAGGGAGAGTAGTAATAGTACTGAATTTCCTCCATTTGAAGACAATTTCTCTTACTGTGGACTGATGAGCACTCAGCTCTTTAGAAATGCTTTGTAGCACTTTCCAGCTTCATACATCTCCACAGTTCTTCTTCCAAGGTCCTCTGAAAGTTCTTTCAATTGAGGCAGGGTGCACATAAACAGGTCTTTCTTAAGAAGAGCAAGCTCTGTCAGTAACCTGATTTTGGGTCTTTTTTATAGGGCAAGGCACCTCGACAACCCATACCTCTAAACTTATCTTATTAATTGGAACACCTTACTCCAAATAGCTTTTGTAGAAGGCAAAATCCCAGAGGTTCACATTCCTTTTTGAACCTAGACTGTGTTTAAATTGTGTACTCAGTAATACGAGAAGTATAATTGCTGTGTATTATTAGTTTAGACAGATTCTGTCTGTCTATTATTGTGTCAAACCAGATTTTATGAGTATTTAATGCAGAAAACTAGGTTATTGCAAAGGGTTCACAAACTTTTTCTTGAAACTGTATCTATCCTGTGCCTTCCAAATTACTCCAGGAAACTCCAGCTATTGCTGCTCTGCCATCATCCTTGATAGTATCCCCTTCCAGGCAACTTTGACCAGCTCCTCTCTTATGTCTCTGTAGTTCCCTTTACTGCACTGTAATACTGATACATCTGGTTTTCCCTTCCCACTCTCAAATTGCAGGGTGAATTATATAATGATCATTGGCTCCTAAAAGTTCCTCTACCTTAAGCTCCCTAATCAAATCTGGTTCATTACACAATACCCAATCCAGAATTGCTTTTCCCCTAGTGGGCTCAACCACAAGCTGCTCTAAAAAGCCATGTCTTAGGCACTCTACTAGTTCCCTCTCTTGGGATCTAGCACCTTCCTGATTTTCCCAAACTACCTCCATATTGAAATCCCTATGACTATCGTGTCATTGCCCTTTTTACATTTCCCATTGTAATTTATATCCCACATCCTGGCTACTGTTCAAAGACCTATATGTCAAGTCAAGTAACTCCCATCAGTTTCTGAACTCTACCCATGAGGATTCTACATCTTCTGATCCTATGTCACCTCTTTCTAAGGATATGTTTTAATTGTTTTTACCAACAGAGCCACTCCACTCCACCCCTTCTGCCCACCTGCCTGTCCTTTTGATACAAGGGGTATCCTTGGATGTTAAGTTCCCAACCATGATAATTTTTCATCCATGATTCAGTAATGCCTGCAGTATCATACCTGCCATTCTCTGTGCTACAAGCTATCCTGTATATGCGTGCATTCAAATGTAGCACCTTCCATCCTGCGTGTATCACCCTTTTTGATTTTTCACCCATGTTACACTTCAACTCATCCCACTGACTGCAATTTTACCCTACCATCTACTTGTCCTTCCTCATGGTCTCACTACACACTGCACTGACTTGTATACTAACTGCCCTATCCTCAAACCTATCACTTTGGTTCCCACGCCCCTGTCAAATTAGTTTAATCTCCTCCAAACAGCTCTGGCAAACCTCTCCTCAAGGATATTGGCTCCCTTCAGTTTTGTACAGGTTGTACCTTCCCCAGAAGAGATCCAGAAATCTGAAAACTGCCCCCTGCCACAGTTCCTCAGCTACATTGTATGTAATAGAATCTAAATGATCTTTTCCCTACTTGGTTCCTCAGCATTTTGGTGTGGGAAGCCATTTTGTACACATTTGTCACCTTCATTTTTACTGCTAAGATGGTATGTCCAGCCTACGTGTAGATGGAAGCTCTGAATGATTCCTGTTTAACACCCGTATCTTAAATTTCCTGATTTATGCTGTGTGCAATATTATGCTGGTCATTTGGAATAACATTAAGTATCCTTGTTGTCTGCCCTTTCTAACTGTTGAATATTTTTCCATATTTAGGTCTCAGTTCCAGTCACCCTTCAGCCATACATTTCTGTAATTACACTTAGTAGCCACTTTATTAGTGTATGTTCCTGGTCTTCTGCTGCTGTGTCCCATCCACTTCAAGGTCCAACATGTATGTCCAGAGATGCCGTACTGCACACCACTGTTGTATTGCTTGGTTATTTGAGGTACTGCTGCTTTCCTGTCTGCTCACAGAACTGCCACTCACTGGATGGTTTTTGTTTTTGTTTTTGTTTTTACACCATTCTCTTTAAACTCCAGATATTTGTGCATGAGAGTCCCAGGAGTCCAGTAGTTTCTTAGATACTCAAACCACCCCATCTGATGCCAACAATCATCCCATAGTCAAAGTCACTTGCACCACATTTCTTCCCCATTCTGATGTTTGGTCAGAACAACAACCAAACCTTTTGACCATGTATGCATGCTTTTATGCATAGAGATGCCGATTGGCTGATTAGATATTTGCATTAAGAAGCAATAAAGTGGCCACTGATTGTAGATCATGTTTCCATACTTTGACGTCGCTTAGATCTTTGCCTTTATTTCTGCAGTACATATATCTCACCTACTAATTTTCCAACTTCCTGCCATTTTGTTTTTCTCATTGAATCTTCCAAGGTTCAGAGAGAAAGCCCCACCTACCAAATTAGATTATACTCCCCAAAAACCATAAGACCATAAGATATAGGAGCAGAAGTAGGCCATTCAGCCCATCGAGTCTGCTCCGCCTTTCAATCATGGGCTGATTCAATTCTTCCAGTTATCCCCACTCCCCTGCTTTCATCCCATACCCTAAAAGACCATAAGATATCGGAGCAAAAAACAAAACAAAAGAATCCCACAGCTGTGTGAAATGTGATTGAAAAAAATAGGTGTGGCTTTCTTAGAAGCATAGAAAACCTACAACAAAATACAGGCCCTTCAACCCACAATGCTATGCCGAACATGTATTTACTTTAGAAATTACCTCCGGTTACCCATAGCCCCCTATTTTTCTAAGTCCCATGTACCTATCCAGGAATCTCTTACAAGACCCTATTGTATCCGCTTCCACCACTGTTGCCAGCAGCCCATTCCACACATTCACCACTCTCTGCGTAAAAAAAAAACTGACCCGACATCTCCTCTGTACCTACTTCCAAGCAGCTTAAAACTCCGGCTTCTCATGTTAGCCATTTCAGCCCTGGGAAAAAGCCTCTGACTATCCACACAATCAATGCCTCTCATCATCTCATCATCTTCAACTGAGAAGGTGGAAGGCTCAAATAAAGGAAAGAAAATAGAGGATAAAGCTTTTGTGATACAGCAGAGACAAATGTCAGTATGAAGTGGTTGAATTTAGTTAGTAAATGTTAATATTATTTATAGAATGTAAGTGTTGCACACCTACTGGGGTTCCATGGCAGTCCTATGGGCAGTCAACTGAGTGAGAGGGGGATAATGATCCTAAGATAAATATCTTTGGGTCAAGAGGAGGGAGATGTTGGCCAGCAGAAATTACAGTATGCAATGAGTGGATTTGATAAATCTGACAAATCAAGGACTGAAGGATCAGACAAACCACCCCCCCCACCCCCCACCACCATTTTGTGGACTCTGAACTGATACTTGCTCCGAGACAATCTAATCAGAGCAATTGAATGTGGACACAAAGAGCTTCAGGTAATCCTGAGAACATTCCCAAATGAGTAGCTAGTTATTATGTCAAATGCTGGACCTACCAAAGAAACAATCTGTAATCTCGTTGGACTCTGTCTGGGTCACGTCATAAATGGTTTGGACCAGTCAGAGTTGAAAGACACAGATACACAAGGCTGGGGTGGGCAGAACCATAATGCAATGTTGGTTGTACCCTGGACAAGAACTAGTAAGGTGGTGACCCAGGTAGGTCAGGTGACCTTGAGCCAATGGGATGGAGATCCACCAGTTTAATTGATAAGGAACATGGAAAGAGTAGGGCCAATAAGTCTCCAGAAACTGGAGACCAACTATCGTGGATAAGGAGGACCCCACGGACGTGTGGAGATCAGGATCACAAGGAACGCCTGGCTAGCACAGGCTCCTTTCCCGGGTAATAGCTTGTCTCTTTATAGACAGTTCATAGAGAGTCAGGGATTCTAGTAGGGTGCACACAGGGAGATAGCTTGTGAAGTCACGTGAGTGGTAGAATGGGTACAAGTAGAACACACAAGGAATATCCTGGAAATTTTGGGAACCAAGGGTCCAAATGAGAATGAGAAACATTGTTATTGCTATTATAAAGGATTGGAGAAAATAATGGTGTTACAAGTGCCAGATCTGTTAGACCAAATACCCTGTATTTCAGGGAACTTAAGAACCACTGAAATTGTGGATGCATTAGGGGTGATCTTCCAGAATTCCCAAATTTCTAGAAACATCCCACTGGACTTGACACTGACGAATATAATCCAGCTGTTCAGTAGGAGAGAAAGAACTTGAACATCTGTGAATCAGCCGTGGGAGATGCTCTGAACTGTTATTAAAGATATGGTAAGTGAACATTGAAAATGTGCTGAGATTCAGCAAATCACTATAGTTGAGTGAGGGGTAATCGTGTTTTAGAAGGTTGGTGTGATGGATGCAATGTAACAGTATTTTCAGAAACATTTGATAAAGTGCTTTGAAAGAGATAGTTACACAAACAAAGTTTCTGAAGCTGGGGTAAGGCAGCAGCCTTGAAGGCATTCAGTGAAGTTTCATTCAATTGAGCCTTAGCAGCAGGAGTTATTCAAAGGGGGCGGGGTGCAATGGAAGGGGCCTGTTTTCAGAGGGTTTCAGAAAATGAGAAATGATTTGGCCAAGTCTGACTTTCTGAAAATGATAGAGGGGAGATCTGAGCGTTGTATTTATCCAGTTGGAGCTTGGTCAATCTATGTCAAGTTGAGAATGCTCAACTTGAATGTGAAGAAGATGCTGACTGGGGAAGTACAGGGTCACATATCATTATCATCGTCATGAAAGGCCATGCAGGTTCCAGAGAACACATGCAGACATGCATGGGACTTTACATAAAGAGGGTAATGGTGGGGGGGGTGGTACTGAGGGAGGGTCACACGATGGGGGGGGTGGCACACTTTGAAGGGGTAGTACTGAGGGAGAGTCACACTGTGGGAGGGGTGGCACACTGGAGGGAGTTTAGTATCATGCTGTAGGAAGGGTGGTACTGAGGGAGCGTCGCACTGTGGAAGGGGTGGTATAAAGGAGAGTCACACTGGGAGGGAGCAGTACTGAGTATGTACTGTCAGTGGGGTTCGTGCAGAGAAAGTAATGCTCATTAAATGTACATTTGACAGATGAGTACTACACCAGCAAAGTGATCAACCCGTTCTTATTTCTGAGTTCTACTAGTGGCCTCATTTGAAGAATCTTCCAGGGCACCCTCCCTGCGTATTGCAGTGATGTTCCTCCCTGATCAATCCTGCAATGTCCCATGCTCTTCCCTTTTATCACCCTTGAAACTTCAACACAATGGCACGTTGGGCTGCCACCCCTTCCTCTCAACAACAACTGTAACTGCAATATTGTATTTCCCACGTGCTGATCAACGCTCTGAGCACCAGTCCTGGTTGCCAGCTGCTTTGCGGTAAAATGGATTTTGTTCAGCCAACAGACTCCCTCCCACTGTCTCCCCTGGGTTCAGGGGGTCTCCCAGCCCATCTATACCCTGACCTCTCAGTCGCCAGCCGGGGGGAGGCGGTGGGCAGCCAATCGTCCTGCAGAGCTTGCTTTGCACAGATTAACTGCATTACCATGAACTGCGCTGGCTGCTGGAGAGCTGGGACGTCTGGAGTCCGTGAGAGGCCCGCATATACACGAGTGCTTTTCTGCCATGAGTCCACTGACAGACCTGTGCCTGGCTCTGCTGGTGAGTGTATTCCTACCTCGGACCTCCAGTCTGCATTCACTCTCTGCCTCCCCAAGGTTGTTGACGGCTTTGCAGCAGTAGGTCCCGGCATCGAAGGGACACGGCTTCCGGATCTCCAGAGTCAGCACCCCGTGGTTACAGAACGTCCTGTAGCGGGCATCAGTCGACAGGTCCAGATGGTTCTTGTACCATGTCACCTTGGGCTTGAAGTTATAGGAGGGAGAAGAAGAATACGAAAATGTGAAGGAACTGAGGAAGAGGGAGAAAGATGAAAAAACAGCGAGAGAGTGATTGAGGGGGAGAGTTGGAGTGAGAGAGGGGTAAGACATAGGGAGGGGAGAGAGGGAGTGAGGGGCAGGGACGGGGAGTGAAAGGGGGGAGAGAAACGGAATGAGAGGGGAGAGGATTGAGAGGGGTAGGAGAGAAATGGTGAGGGAATGAGGGGGAGAAGGACATGGAGAGGGGAGAGACGGAGTGGGAGAGAAATGGAGAGAGGGGCAGAGAGAGATGGAGAAGGAGTGAGGGGCAGGGACAGGGAGTGAAAGAGGGGTAGGAGAGAAATGGTGAGGGAATGAGGGGGAAAAAGACATGGAGAGGGGAGAGATGAAATGAGAGACGGAGTGGGAGAGAAATGGAGTGATGGGCAGAGAGGGATGGAGAGGGAGAGAGACATAGTGAGGGAGGGGCAGAAGGAAGTAAGAGGGGGAGTGAGAGAGGGTTTAAATCATTGGCCACAGTGAGACTCCAGGCACTCTGTGTCCGGGTAGTCCAATACCTTGGGGGTGCCACGAAGGGCACAGCTGAGGGTGGCATTGTATCCACAGATGACAGAGCGATCAACAAGTGGGCGAGTGAACTTGGGCGGCTCTGTGAAGTCGTGCTGCTTGTAGCTGGGTGGCTTGTAGTCTGTCCCTGCCAGAGTAGCGGGAAGAAACCTGGTTAGAGTCCGGCAGAGCTGGTGTCTCCCTCAGCTGGGTAACCTCCACAATCCAAATCCTGACCTGGGGTGGAGGGGAGCAGGATCATCCTCTGAGGCAAGCCTCACCCCTCCAACCTGTGGGACACTTTATAAGGCAATTCCCATTATACTTGTGTAAGAGGAACATCTTCACAGAGGGAGGTGTGAGGCTGGAATGAACAGTGATAAATGCTGATTCAACTGTAATATGGAGGAAAGATTTGGAAAGGTATGTGGATGAGAGGTATGGAGGGATATGATCCAGGTGAAGTAGATGGGACTAGGCAGAAGACTGGACCAGTATTGACTAAATGGGCTGAAGAACCTGTTTCTATAATTATGACATGGGAATTTACATTCATGGTAAAGACTGGGGTGGAATGCATCATGTCTGATTGTTGGGTTCAGTCCAGTCCCTTGCCCAGTCCCACCTCTAACCTTGTTTAACACAGACCTCTGGGCCCCAGCCCTTACAATGTTTGCACAATCTGATGAAAGGCGATTAAATCGGCTTTTCTCTCCACAGATGCTGCCTGACTAACTGATTGTTCCCAGCACATTCTGTACATGTTTCAGATTTCCAGCATGGTGCGATACCTTTGGTTGGGATGGAAGGAGGACTGTCACAAAACAGAAACGATTGAAATGCAGGGCAGCCAACAGCTAAGACTGATGACCTTTGAGTATTGATCAGCATGGGGAACACAGTATTATTGTGATCACAGTCATCAGTGAAAGAAGGGCAAGGCCGGCAGCTCGGCGTCCCAGGATGTAAAGTTTTAGATGTGATAAAGGGAAGGTAAAAGAGCAGATGGCATCGCAAAATTGACTGGGGAGAACATCAATTCAGTACTCGGGGACTGCTCTTGAAATAAGTCAAATTTAGGAAGAAAGTGATTTTACTACAGGTACCAAATAACCAGTGGGAGATAAAGGAGCAGCTACGCAGACTAAACTAGAGGTTCTGAGGTTGGCCTTGCTGGATTGTTATTGTTGGAATACAGGAGAATGAGGGGTAACCCCATAGAAGATTAAAAAATCATGAGCAGTATGAATATGATGGACAGTTATAGTTTTTTCCCTAGGGTCAGAGAGTGCAAAATGAGTGGGCACAGATACAAGATAAAAAGGGATTTAAAAGAGACCCAGGAGATAACTTTGTTACAAAGAAGGATAGTGCACACCTTAAATGAGAGGCCGGGGAAGGGTCGATATGATTACAACACTTAACCTGTAAAGATCTGCAGGGGAAGTGGTCATTACGATTACAACATTAAACCTGCAATGAGGGGCCGGGGAAGGGTTGAGGTGGGTTCCATTACAACGTTAAATCTGCAAAGAGGGGCCGGGGAAGGGTCAAGGTGGGATCTGTTACAACGTTTAAATTTCAATGAGGGTCTGCGGAAGGGTCGAGGTGGGTTCCGTTACAACGTTTAAACTCAAATGAGGGGCCGGAGAAGAGTCGAGGTGGGTTCGGTTACATAGAACATAGAATAGTACAGCACAGTACAGGCCCTTCGGCCCACAATGTTGTGCCGCCCCTCAAACCCTGCCTCCCATATAAGCCCCCACCTTAAATTCCTCCATATACCTGTCTAGTAGTCTCTTAAACTTCACGAGTGTATCTGCCTCCACCACTGACTCAGGCAGTGCATTCCACGCACCAACCACTCTCTGAGTGAAAAACCTTCCTCTAATATCCCCCTTGAACTTCCCACCCCTTACCTTAAAGCCATGTCCTCTTGTATTGAGCAGTGGTGCCCTGGGGAAGAGGCGCTAGCTATCCACTCTATCTATTCCTCTTATTATCTTGTACACCTCTATCATGTCTCCTCTCATCCTCCTCCTCTCCAAAGAGTAAAGCCCTAGCTCCCTTAATCTCTGATCATAATGCATACTTTCTAAACCAGGCAGCATCCTGGTAAATCTCCTTTGTACCCTTTCCAATGCTTCCACACCCTTCCTATAGTGAGGCGACGAGAACTGGACACAGTACTCCAAGTGTTGCCTAACCAGAGTTTTATAGAGCTGCATCATTACATTGCGACTCTTAAACTCTATCCCTCGACTTATGAAAGCTAACACCCTATAAGCTTTCTTAACTACCCTATCTACCTGTGAGGCAACTTTCAGGGATCTGTGGACATGTGCCCTGAGATCCCTCTGCTCCTCCACACTACCAATTATCCTACCATTTACGTTGTACTCTGCCTTGGAGTTTGTCCTTCCAAAGTGTACCACCTCACACTTCTCTGGGTTGAACTCCATCTGCCACTTTTCAGCCCACTTCTGCATCCTATCAATGTCTCTCTGCAATCCTTGACAATCCTCTACACTATCTACAACACCACCAACCTTTGTGTTGTCTGCAAACTTGCCAACCCACCCTTCTACCCCCACATCCAGGTTGTTAATAAAAATCACAAAAAGTAGAGGTCCCAGAACAGATCCTTGTGGGACACCACTAGTCACAATCCTCCAATCTGAATGTACTCCCTCCACCACCACCCTCTGCCTTCTGCAGGCAAGCCAATTCTGAATCCACCTGGCCAAAGTTCCCTGGATCCTATGCCTTCTAACTTTCTGAATAACCCTACCGTGTGGAACCTTGTCAATTGCCTTACTAAAATCCATATAGATCACATCCACTGCACTACCCTCATCTATATGCCTGGTCACCTCCTCAAAGAACTCTATCAGGCTTGTTAGACACGATCTGCCCTTCACAAAGCCATGCTGACTGTCCCTGATCAGACCATGATTCTCTAAATGCCTATAGATCCTATCTCTAAGAATCTTTTCCAACTGCTTTCCCACCACAGACGTAAGGCTCACTGGTCTATAATTACCCCGACTATCCTTACTACCTTTTATGAACAAGGGGACAACATTCACCTCCCTCCAATCCTTCGGTACCATTCCTGTGGACAACGAGGACATAAAGATCCTAGCCAGAGGCTCAGCAATCTCTTCTCTCGCCTCGTGGAGCAGCCTGGGGAATACTCCGTCAGGCCCCAGGGACTTATCTGTCCTAATGTATTTTAACAACTCCAACACCTCCTCTCCCTTAATATCAACATGCTCCAGAACATCAACCTCACTCATATTGTCCTCACCATCATCAAGTTCCCTCTCATTGGTGAATACCAAAGAGAAGTATTCATTGAGGACCTCGCTCACTTCCACAGCCTCCAGGCACATCTTCCCACCTTTATCTCTAATCGGTCCTACCTTCGCTCCTGTCATCCTTTTTTTCTTCACATAACTGAAGAATGCCTTGGGGTTTTCCTTTACCCTACTCGCCAAGGCCTTCTCATGCCCCCTTCTTGCTCTTCTCAGCCCCTTCTTACGCTCCTTTCTTGCTTCCCTATATTCCTCAATAGACCCATCTGATCCTTGCTTCCTAAACCTCATGTATGTTGCCTTCTTCCACCTGACTAGATTTTCCACCTCACTTGACACCCATGGTTCCTTCACCCTTCCATTCTTTATCTTCCTCACCGGGACAAATTTATCCCTAACATCCCACAAGAGATCTCTAAACATCGACCACATGTCCATAGTACATTTCCCTGCAAAAACATCATCCCAATTCACACCCACAAGTTCTAGCCTTATAGCCTCATAATTTGCCTTTCCCCAATTTAAAATTTTCCTGTCCTCTCTGATTCTATCCTTTTCCATGATAATGCTAAAGGCCAGGGAGCGGTGGTCACTGTCCCCCAGATGCTCACCCTCTGAGAGATCTGTGACCTGTCCCGGTTCATCACCTAGTACTGGATCTAGTATGGCAATCCCCCAGTCGGCCTGTCCACATACTGTGACAGGAATCCGTCCTGGACACACTTAACAAACTCTGCCCCATCTAAACCCTTGGAACTAATCAGATGCCAATCAATATTAGGGAAGTTAAAGTCACCCATGATAACAACCCTGTTATTTTTGCACCTTTCCAAAATCTGCCTCCCAATCTGCTCCTCTGTATCTCTGCTGCTACCAGGGGGCCTATAGAATACCCCCAATAGAGTAACTGCTCCCTTCCTGTTCCTGACTTCCACCCATATTGACTCAAATGAGGATCCTGCTACATTACCCACCCTTTCTGTAGCTGTAATAGTATCCCTGGCCAGTAATGCCACCCCTCCTCCCCTTTTTCGGCCCTCTCTATCCCTTTTAAAACACTGAAATCCAGGAATATTGAGAATCCATTCCTGCCCTGGTGCCAGGCAAGTCTCTGTAATGGCCACTACATCATAATAGAATGTATGTATCCAAGCTCTCAGTTCATCACCTTTGTTCCTGATGCTTCTTGCATTGAGGTACACACATTTCAGCCCTTCTACCTTACTGTCTTTACGCCGTTTATTCTGCTTCTCTTTCCTCAAAGCCTCTCTGTATGTTAGATCTGACTTTACTCCATGCACTTCTTTCACTGCTCTATCGCTCTGGGTCCCATCCCCCTTGCAAATTAGTTTAAACCCTCCCGAACCATGCTAGCAAACCTACCTGCAAGGATATTGCTCCCCCTCGAGTTCAGGTGCAACCCATCCAATCTGTACATGTCCCACCTTCCCCAGGAAGAGATCCCAATGATCTAAAAATCGAAAACCCTGCTCCCTACACTAACTCCTCAGCCACACATTCAACTGCCATCTCCTCCAATTCTTACCATCACTGTCACGTAGCACTGGCAGCAATCCTGAGAACGCCACCCTTGAGGTCCTGTCCTTCAGCCTTCTGCCTCGTTCCCGAAACTCACATTTCAGGACCTCATCCATCTTCCTGCCTATGTCGTTGGTCCCAACATGTATCACGACTTCTGGTTGCTTTCCCTCTCATACCAGGATGTCGTGCACCCAGTCATGGACATCCCGGACCCTGGCACCCGGGAGGCAACAAACCATGTGGGTGTCCTTCTCACGTCCACAAAATCTCCTGTCTGCTCCCCTGACTATAGAGTCTCCAATGACGACAGCTCTCCTCTTCTCCGTCCCACCCTTCTGCACCACAGGGTCAGACTCGGTGCCTGCCACCGTGGCTCGCACCTGGTCGGTCATCCCTGCCAACAGTATCCAGGACGGTAAACTTATTATTCAGGGGAATGGCTACAGGGGTGCTCTCCACTACCTGTCTGCTCACCTTTGCTTTCCCCCCTCTGACTGTCACCCAACGACCTGCTTCCGACAGCCTAGGTGTGACTACCTCCCTGTAGCTCTCATCTATGACTGCCTCATTCTCCCTTATGAGTCGAAGGTCACCCAGCTGCTGCTCCAGATTCCTTACACAGTCTTCCAGATCCTCCAGCCGTATGCACTTCTGGCATATGTGACTCTGTGGGAGAGGGGAGTTCCCCCAAGACTGCCACATCTCACATGAGAGGCACATCACCGTCTCAGGAGGCATTGTAAAAACTAACTGTGAGCTAGCTTGTCCTCCGCCTCTTCTCGTCGAAATCTCTCGAGTCAAATCCTCAAAGCTCCACTCCTTCACTGGCCCACTCAAGCACTGGCCGCTTCGCTTGAGCTATCCCTCTATTTACAATGTTTAAACTGAAATGAGGGGCCGGGGAAGGGTCGAGGTGGGTTCAGATACAACATTAAACCTGCAATGAGGGGCCGAGGAAGGGTCGAGGTGGGTTTCGTTATATTCAGCTGCAATGAGGGGCTGGGGAAGGGTCAAGGTGGGTTCCATTACAACATTAAACTGCAATGAGGGGCCGGGGAAGGGTCGAAGTGGGTTCCATTACAATATTAAACCTGCAATGAGGGGCCGGGGAAGGATCGAGGTGGGTTCCATTACAACATTTAAACTTCAATGAGGGGCCAGGGAAGGATCGAGGTGGGTTCAGATACAACATTAACCTTCAATGAGGGACCGGAGAAGGGTCGAGGTGGGTTCGGTTACAACGTTTAACCTGCAATGAGGGGCCGGGGAAGGGTTGAGGTGGGTTCGGTTACAATGTTTAAACTGCAATGAGGGGCCGGGGAAGGGTCGAGGTGGGTTCAGTTACAACATTAAACTGCAATGAGGGGCCGGGGAAGGGTCGAGGCGGGTTCAGTTACAACATTAAATTGCAATGAGGGGCCGGGAAAGGGTCAATATGGGTTCCATTACACCATTTAAACTGCAATGAAGGGCTGGGGAAGGGTCGACAATAGACAATAGGTGCAGGAGTAGGCCATTCAGCCCTTCGAGCCAGCACCACCATTCACTGTGATCATGGCTGATCATCCACAATCAGTACCCCGTTCCTGCCTTCTCTCCATATCCCTTGACTCTGCTATCATTAAGAGCTCTACCTACCTCTTTCTTGAAAGCATCCAGAGAATTGGCCTCCACTGCCTTCTGAGGCAGAGCAGTCCACAGATCCACAACTCTCTGGGTGAAAAAGTTTTTCGTCAACTCCGTTCTAAATGGCTTACCCCTTATTCTCAAATTATGGCCTCTGGTTCTGGACTCCCCCAACATCGGGAACATGTTTCCTGCCTCTAGCATGGTCCAATCCCTTAATAATCTTATATGTTTCAATGAGATCCCCTCTCTTCCTTCTAAATTCCAGTGTATACAAGCTCAGTCACTCCAATCTTTCAACGTATGACAGTCCCGCCATCCCGGGAATTAACTGTGTGAACCTCTGCTGCAATACCTCAATAGCAAGAATGTCCTTCCTCAAATTTGGAGACCAAAAGTGTACACAATACTCCAGGTGTGGTCTCACCAGGACCCTATATAACTGCAGAAGGACCTCTTTGCTCCTATGCTCAACTCCCCTTGTTATGAAGGCCAACATGCCATTAGCTTTCTTTACTGCCTGCTGTACCTGCATGCTTTCCTTCAGTGACTGATGAACAAGGACACCAAGATCTCATTGTACTTCCCCTTTTCCTAAATTGACACCATTCAAATAGTAATCTGCCTTCCTGTTCTTGCCACCAAAGTGGATAATCTCACATTTATTCACATTAAACTGCATTTGCCATGCATCTGCCCACTCACCCAACCTGTCCAAGTCATCCTGCATTCTCATAACATCCTCCTCACATTTCACACTGCCACCAAGCTTTGTGTCATCTGCAAATTTGCTAATGTTACTTTTAACCCCTTCATCTAAATCATTAATGTACATTGTAATTAGCTGCGGTCCCTGCACCAAGCTTTGCGGTACCCCACTAGTCACCGCCTGCCATTCTGAAAGGGACCCGTTAATCCCTACTCTTTGTTTCGAGGTGGGTTCCATTACAACATTAAACTGCAATGAGGGGCCGGGGAAGGGTCGAGGTGGGTTCCATTACACCGTTTAAACTTCAATGAGGGGCCGGGGAAGGGTCGAGCTGGGTTCCATTACAACATTAAACCTGCAATGAGGGGCCGGGGAAGGGTCGAGGTGGGTTCCATTACAACATTAAACTGCAATGAGGGGCCGGGGAAGGGTCAAGGTGGGTTCCATTACACCGTTTAAACTTCAATGAGGGGCCGGGGAAGGGTCGAGCTGGGTTCCATTACAACATTAAACCTGCAATGAGGGGCCGGGGAAGGGTCAAGGTGGGTTCCATTACACCGTTTAAACTACAATGAGGGGCCGGGGAAGGGTCGAGGTGGGTTCCATTACAACATTAAACCTGCAATGAGGGGCCGGGGAAGGGTTGAGGTGGGTTCCATTACACCGTTTAAACTGCAATGAGGGGCCGGGGAAGGGTCGAGCTGGGTTCCATTACAACATTAAACCTGCAATGAGGGGCCGGGGAAGGGTCAAGGTGGGTTCCATTACACTGTTTAAACTACAATGAGGGGCCGGGGAAGGGTCGAGGTGGGTTCCATTACAACATTAAACCTGCAATGAGGGGCCGGGGAAGAGTTGAGGTGGGTTCCATTACACCGTTTAAACTGCAATGAGGGGCTGGGGAAGGGTCAAGGTGGGTTCCATTACACCGTTTAAACTACAATGAGGGGCCGGGGAAGGGTTGAGGTGGGTTCCATTACAACATTAAACTACAATGAGGGGCCAGGGAAGGGTCGAGGTGGGTTCCATTACAACATTAAACTGCAATGAGGGGCCGGGGAAGGGTCAAGGTGGGTTCCATTACACCGTTTAAACTACAATGAGGGGCCGGGGAAGGGTTGAGGTGGGTTCCATTACAACATTAAACTGCAATGAGGGGCCGGGGAAGGGTCAAGGTGGGTTCCATTACACCGTTTAAACTACAATGAGGGGCCGGGGAAGGGTCAAGGTGGGTTCCATTACACCGTTTAAACTACAATGAGGGGCCGGGGAAGGGTCAAGGTGGGTTCCATTACACCGTTTAAACTACAATGAGGGGCCGGGGAAGGGTCAAGGTGGGTTCCATTACACTGTTTAAACTACAATGAGGGGCCAGGGAAGGGTCGAGGTGGGTTCCATTACAACATTAAACTGCAATGAGGGGCCGGGGAAGGGTCAAGGTGGGTTCCATTACACCGTTTAAACTACAATGAGGGGCCGGGGAAGGGTCAAGGTGGGTTCCATTACACCGTTTAAACTACAATGAGGGGCCGGGGAAGGGTCGAGGTGGGTTCCATTACAACATTAAACTGCAATGAGGGGCCGGGGAAGGGTCAAGGTGGTTTCCATTATAACATTAAACTGCAATGAGGGGCGGGGGAAGGGTCAAGGTGGGTTCCATTACACCGTTTAAACTGCAATGAGGGGCCAGGGAAGGGTCGAGGTGGGTTCCATTTACACCGTTTAAACTGCAATGAGGGGCCAGGGAAGGGTCAAGGTGGGTTCCATTACACCGTTTAAACTACAATGAGGGGCCGGGGAAGGGTCAAGGTGGGTTCCATTACACCGTTTAAACTACAATGAGGGGCCAGGGAAGGGTCGAGGTGGGTTCCATTACAACATTAAACTGCAATGAGGGGCCGGGGAAGGGTCAAGGTGGGTTCCATTACACCGTTTAAACTACAATGAGGGGCCGGGGAAGGGTCAAGGTGGGTTCCATTACACCGTTTAAACTACAATGAGGGGCCGGGGAAGGGTCGAGGTGGGTTCCATTACAACATTAAACTGCAATGAGGGGCCGGGGAAGGGTCAAGGTGGTTTCCATTATAACATTAAACTGCAATGAGGGGCGGGGGAAGGGTCAAGGTGGGTTCCATTACACCGTTTAAACTGCAATGAGGGGCCAGGGAAGGGTCGAGGTGGGTTCCATTTACACCGTTTAAACTGCAATGAGGGGCCAGGGAAGGGTCAAGGTGGGTTCCATTACACCGTTTAAACTACAATGAGGGGCCGGGGAAGGGTCAAGGTGGGTTCCATTACACCGTTTAAACTACAATGAGGGGCCAGGGAAGGGTCGAGGTGGGTTCCATTACAAGGTTTAAGAGGTATTTGCTTAGATACATTCCGGGAGTGCTTGAGGAGTTATGGGCCAAATACAGGCAATTGGGACTAGTAGGGAGAAAACTGTGGCTGGTGCAGAGCAATTGGGCCGAAATGCCTATTTCTCCATCAATGACACAGTTGTAGAATAACAGGGTTAGAGAAGTGGGAGCTTTTACCTTCCCCAGTACTGACCATCTAGTCGTTGTGAAACTATTGGAAAGAGAAAACTAAGGGGCAGGTTGGGGATTGATTTGGGATGTTAAGCATGGCTTTGTTTGTGAAACACCCTGTCACCGATATGACGTAATTTTCAAAGATTAACAAAGTACGTGCATCGGTTCATCTCAAAGAAGACACTGCATTCTAAAGGGAGGTTCAACTGTGGCTGCCAAGGGATATCAAACACCGCATAAAAGCACGAGGGGATGTGAAATATAGCATAAATTCGTGAGAGGTTAGAGGATTAGGAAAATTTTAAAAACCAACAGAAGGCCACTAAAAATAATAACCAGTGGAAAAAATTAAATATGAAAGAAAGCTAGCCAATAATATAAAATAAGATGCCAAAAGTTATTTTCAGATATATAAAGAGTAAAAGAGAGCTGGAAGTGGACATTGGACCACTTGTACTTCACCCTAATGCTGGAGAGGTAGTAATGAGAACAAGAAATAGTGGACAAACAGAACAAGTATTTTGTGTCGGTCTTCACTGTGGAAGACACCATCAACCTTCCAGAACTTTGAGAGTGTCGAGGGGCAGAAGTGAGTGTACTCACTTTTACCAAGGAAAGAGAGCTTGGGAAGCTGAACGACCAAAGGAAGCCATCTGGACCAGATTGACTACTCCCCAAGACTCTGCAAGAGATAGCTGAAGAGTTTGTGGAGGCATTAGTGATGATCTTTCAATAATCACTAGAACTGGAATGGTTCCGGAGGACTGGAAAATCCTAAATGTTACTTCACTCTTAAAGAAGGGAGGGAGGCAAAATACAGGAAATTATTGGTCTGACTGCAGTGATTGGTAAAATTGTAGAATCTACTATTAACAATAAGGTTCCATGTGGTAGGCTGATCCAAAAGGTTGCAGGCCTTGAGATCTAAGGTAAGCTGGCAAATTGGATCCAAAATTGACTTGGTGATGGGAGGCAGAGTTTGCCAGAACTCTTTTCTGCTGGAAATCTGTGATCAGTGTTGTACCCTAGAGATCGGTGCTGGGACCCTTGTTTCTAGTATGTTAATGACTTGGATGTGAATGTGGGAAGTCTACAGGTGACCCAGAATTGGTGGTGGTGTGGATTGTGAAAAAAGCTGTCTAAGGTTACATCAAGATATAGATTGGATGGGAAGTTGGGCATAAGAAATTTAACCCTAAAATACAAGAGATTGTGCAGATTCTGACTGTTTATCCCTTGCCACAGATAAAGCCTGGCTTCTTGTTTTCCTCCAGCATTTTGTGTGCGTTGCTCAGGAATTTAATCCTGTCAAGTTCAAAGTTATGTATTTTGTAAGGTAAAATAAAGGTAGATGTGTGGAGAGGAATAAACAGTTATCTCCTCCCTCACCTCATTCAGGGCCGCAGGCAGTCCACCGCCTGTGAATCTGCTGGGGTCATCTAATGTGTCTGATGCTCCTAATGCAGCCTTCTCCACGTAGGTGAGACCTCTTGTAAATTTTGGGACCACTTCATCAATCACCTCCACTCCACCCAGCAAAAGCAGGATTTCACAGTGGCCAAACATTTTAATTCCGATTCCCAATCCCATTCCAACATGTCAGTCCATGGCCGCCTCGTGTGAGAAGATGAGGCCATCCTCAGGGTGAAGGAGCAACACCTTGTATTCTGTTTGGATACACTCCAATCTGATGGCATGAATGTTGATTTCTTACGGTGAACAAATCTCTCCACTTCCCCACCCACCCCCTTCCTCTATTCCCCACTCTGACCTTTTACTTCCTCTCATCTGCCTTTTATCCTTCCCACTGGGTCCCTCCTCCTTCCCTTTCTCCTATGGTGCCCCTCTCCTCTCTTACCAGATTCCTTTTTCTCCAGCCCTTGACCTTTCCTACCAACCTGCCTTCATCTATCACTTTCACTCAAATACAGAAAAGCCCAATAGCTTGCTCAACCTTCCCTCACAATACATGTTCTCTTATCCAGGCTGCATCCTAGTAAACCTCCTCTACACCCTCTTTATATCCACATCTTTCCTGTAATGAGACGACCAGAACTGAACACAATATTCAAGTGTGGTGTGAAAGGCCCATTTCTTTACTCTCTAACTCTGAAGTCCAGATAAGGGAGGACTAGGTCTGTGGGTTACCTGGTTTCTGGATGTAGACACTGTCCTTGCTCTCACCAGCTTCCTCACTCAGACCACACAGATTCTCAGTGAAGACCCTGAAGAAATACTCGTTCCCCACAACCAGGTCTGACACTGAGCACTGGGAGCGCCGATAGTGCTCACAGACAGTGAACCACTCCTGGAGAGTCCAAATACGAGTAGGGAGGTGTAGGGGAGTGGGATGAGGGGTGAGGAAGTAGGGAGATGGGAGTTAAAGGGACAGGCATTGTGAGCAGAGGGAGAGGGGGACACAGACAGGTAGAGGGATGAGAAAGGGAGAGAAAGAGAACAAGACAATTTATCTCCCAGCCCCTACACTAGCTCTATACCTGGTCACCACAGGTTATTATCAAACAACAGTATCGCACGGTGATGAACGGAACCCAGAGCCCCTCCCCCCACCGCTGAGCTGAGTCCTGCAACCTTGACATACAGAATTATAGTGGCTGCTAAACTGCTCTCTCTCACTCTCTCTCCTCCCTTTATCCCTGGCTCTCCTTCCTTCCCTCTATGCCTTCTTCTCTTTAAATCCCCTCACTCTCCCTGTCCTTTTTCTCTTGCCTTTCCACTCTTCCCCACCTTTCCTTATCCCCTCCCCTCCCTTTCACCACAACTCTCCATATCCCCATTCTCCCCTTCCCTTCCCCCACCCCACAACCTCTCTCCCCTATCATTTTCATTATCCCCTTCTCTCCCATCACTTTTTGCTCCTCTCCACCCCCTCTCTCACCCTCCCTTCTGTCCCCAACCCCCTCCCCCTTCCCCTTCCTCTCTTTCACCTTCTATCTATTTCTCTCTTTCTTCTGGTCCCTCTATCCATCACCTGCCCCCAAGTGAAGAGTATGGGACAGCGGGATTGTTCTGACTATGATCAGGACCTAACCTGTGCCCAGCTTCCCAGAATGGTGGGTGGACCCTGCTCTGAGAGCTCCTGCACCCAGCTGAAACTGTTCCACACGCCCAGGTTGCCTCCCTTCCTCACCATGGTCCTTCTGTCCGCCTTCTGAATGGTGTAGCCAGAGATTTCACAGTTGCCACTGTCCGTGGGTGGTTGCCAGGTTAGTGCCACGTTCATCCCCCACACCTCCACCACCTTCACGTTCACCGGAGGTCCTGGCTTGTCTGCGGAGATGACGTAGGTCAATATAAGTTGTAGAGTGAGGAATGCTGGCAAGACTTCAGGAACTGAGTCAAAGTGGCAGAAACTCAAACTCTGTCCGTCTTGGGAGTGTGCGAAGTGGAGGGAGATTCACTCTGTATCTGTCCTATTTAAAAAAGCAACACACATCAAAGTTGCTGGTGAACGCAGCAGGCCAGGCAGCATCCCTAGGAAGAGGTGCAGTCGACGTTTCAAGCCGTGACCCTTCGTCAGGACTAACTGAAGGAAGAATGAGTAAGGGATTTGAAAGTTGGAGGGGGAGGGGGAGATGCAAAATGATAGGAGAAGACAGGAGGGGGAGGGATAGAGCCGAGAGCTGGACAGGTGATAGGCAGAAGGGGATACGAGAGGATCATGGGACAGGAGGTCCGGGAAGAAAGACGGGGGGGGGGGACCCAGAGGATGGGCAAGAGGTATATTCAGAGGGACAAAGGGAGAAAAAGGAGAGTGAGAGAAAGAATGTGTGCATAAAAATAAGTAACAGATGGGGTACGAGGGGGAGGTGGGGCCTAGCGGAAGTTAGAGAAGTCGATGTTCATGCCATCAGGTTGGAGGCTACCCAGAAGGAATATAAGGTGTTGTTCCTCCAACCTGAGTGTGGCTTTATCTTTACAGTAGAGGAGGCCGTGGATAGACATGTCAGAATGGGAATGGGATGTGGTATTAAAATGTGTGGCCACTGGGAGATCCTGCTTTCTCTGGCGGACAGAGCGTAGATGTTCAGCAAAGCGGTCTCCCAGTCTGCGTCGGGTCTCACCAATATATAAAAGGCCACATCGGGAGCACCGGACGCAGTATATCACCCCAGTCGACTCACAAGTGAAGTGTTGCCTCACCTGGAAGGACTGTTTGGGGCCCTGAATGGTGGTAAGGGAGGAAGTGTAAGGGCATGTGTAGCACTTGTTCCGCTTACACGGATAAGTGCCAGGAGGGAGATCAGTGGGGAGGGATGGGGGGGACGAATGGACAAGGGAGTTGTGTAGGGAGCGATCCCTGCGGAATGCAGAGGGGGGGGAGGGAAAGATGTGCTAAGTGGTGGGATCCCGTTGGAGGTGGCGGAAGTTACGGAGAATAATATGTTGGACCCAGAGGCTGGTGGGGTGGTAGGTGAGGACCAGGGGAACCCTATTCCTAGTGGGGTGGCGGGAGGATGGAGTGAGAGCAGATGTACGTGAAATGGGGGAGATGCGTTTAAGAGCAGAGTTGATAGTGGAGGAAGGGAAGCCCCTTTCTTTAAAAAATGAAGACATCTCCCTCATCCTCGAAGGAAAAGCCTCATCCTGACAGCAGATGCGGCGGAGACGGAGGAATTGCGAGAAGGAGATGGCGTTTTTGCAAGAGACAGGGTGAGAAGAAGAATAGTCCAGATAGCTGTGAGAGTCAGTAGGCTTATAGTAGACATCAGTAGATAAGCTGTCTCCAGAGACAGAGACAGAAAGATCTAAAAAGGGGAGGGAGGTGTCAGAAATGGACCAGGTAAACTTGAGGGCAGGGTGAAAGTTGGAGGCAAAGTTAATAAAGTCAACGAGTTCTGCATGCGTGCAGGAAGCAGCGCCAATGCAGTCGTCGATGTAGCGAAGGAAAAGTGGGGGACAGGTACCAGAATAGGCACGGAACATAGATTGTTCCACAAACCCAACAAAAAGGCAGGCATAGCTAGGACCCATACGGGTGCCCATAGCTACACCTTTAGTTTGGAGGAAGTGGGAGGAGCCAAAGGAGAAATTATTAAGAGTAAGGACTAATTCCGCTAGACGGAGCAGAGTGGTGGTAGAGGGGAACTGATTAGGTCTGGAATCCAAAAAGAAGCGTAGAGCTTTGAGACCTTCCTGATGGGGGATGGAAGTATATAAGGACTGGACATCCATGGTGAAAATAAAGCGGTGAGGGCCAGGGAACTTAAAATCATCGAAAAGTTTAAAAGCGTGAGAAGTGTCACGAACATAGGTCGGAAGGGATTGAACAAGGGGTGATAAAACAGTGTCGAGGTATGCAGAAATGAGTTCGGTGGGCAGGAGCAAGCTGAGACAATAGGTCGGCCAGGACAGGCAGGTTTGTGGATCTTGGGTAGGAGGTAGAAACGGGAAGTGCGGGGTGTGGGAACTATAAGGTTGGTAGCAGTGGATGGGAGATCCCCTGAGCGGATAAAGTTGGTGATGGTGTGGGAGACAATGGCCTGGTGCTCCTTAGTGGGGTCACGATCGAGGGGTAAATAAGAGGAGGTATCCGCGAGTTGTCGCTGTGCCTCGGCAAGGTAGAGGTCAGTACACCAGACTACAACAGCACCCCCCTTATCGGCGGGTTTAATAATAAGGTTAGGATTAGTGCGGAGGGAGTGGAGAGCAGAGCGTTCGGAAGGAGTGAGGTTGGAATGGGGACAAGGTGCGGTGAAGTCGAGACGGTTGATGTCCCGTCGGCAATTAGCGATAAAGAGATCCAGAGCAGGCAGAAGACCAGAGCGGGGTGTCCATGAAGAAGAGGAGGGTTGAAGACGGGAGAAGGGGTCATCGGTGGGGGTGGAAGAGTCCTTGCCGAAGAAGTAGGCTCGGAGACGGAGACGGCGGAAGAAGAGTTCCGCATCGTGGCGAACACGGAACTCGCTGAGGTGTGGGCGAAGGGAGACAAAGGTGAGGCCCTTACTGAGGACAGAGCGTTCTGCCTCTGACAGTTGAAGGTCGGAGGGGATGGTAAAGACCCGGCACGGATGAGAGCTGGGATCAGAGGGGGGAGGGGGGAGGCTGGGGGTGTCAATGAAGAGGGGAGGGTTGGAGTGAGAGGAAGATGGAGCCTCCGAGGGCCCAGGAATTGACGGTGGGATCTGAGGAAGACGGGGCTGCGGAGTGGTGGTGGGGGAAGGGGAACGGGAGGGGGGAGGGAGGAACAACACCTTATATTCCTTCTGGGTAGCCTCCAACCTGATGGCATGAACATTGACTTCTCTAACTTCCGCTAGGCCCCACCTCCCCCTCGTACCCCATCTGTTACTTATTTTTATGCACACATTCTTTCTCTCACTCTCCTTTTTCTCCCTCTGTCCCTCTGAATATACCCCTTGCCCATCCTCTGGGTCCCTCCCCCCTTGTCTTTCTTCCCGGACCTCCTGTCCCATGATCCTCTCATATCCCTTTTGCCAATCAATTGTCCAGCTCTTGGCTCCATCCCTCCCCCTCTTGTCTTCTCCTATCATTTCGGATCTCCCCCTCCCCCTCTCACTTTCAAATCCCTTACTCACTCTTCCTTCAGTTAGTCCTGACGAAGGGTCTCGGCCTGAAATGTCGACTGTACCTCTTCCTAGAGATGCTGCCTGGCCTGCTGCGTTCACTAGCAACTTTGATGTATGTTGCTTGAATTTCCAGCATCTGCAGAATTCCTGTTGTTTTTTTTTCTATTTAAAAAAGATTTACTTACATATTTACAATATTTACTTCATATTATTTAAAATGGTTACAAAATTCACATTTTCAGATTAAACAGTTCTGTCCTTGTGCAGCATATACTCTGACCCCTGCAGTGCCCACTAATCCCAGAGATCCTCACTCAGCACTGATATATCCTCAGAAGGTGGTCAGGCAATCAGCTCGGACGGAGCACTCAACTGCACGCCTACCTGTATCTGTGACCTCCACCTTGGCCAGGGCCCTGAGCTAACCAATAATCGCCTGATTGGCTTCACCACCACCCCAACTCCGCACCAGTTGCCCAAAGATCAGGAGTGCGGGATCTGTTCAGGCCAGGCAGGTGGGGGTTTAACCTGGTCAGAATCAACCCCGTCCCCCCCCCCACAACACCCACAAGCAGCTCAATCCCTGTTGTACCAGGGCGGCCTGGAGCTTTGCCATGGGATCCAGCAGCACAGGCAGGTCACTAGCCAGCTAGTCCGTCCTCCATCTGAGATCAGAGGTCCCTGGGTTGGAAACAGGGACTGTACTCTCACATCCAGTGCAGTAGGAGAAAACGATGGAAAACAGTAGCCCTGCTTGGACCATGGCAGAGGCACTCATCCTGGCCCCCAGGATGGAGAGGTGGGCCTCAACGGATCAGATTACAAAAAGAGGTGATGAGAAGCCAGGAATGGTTTGGGGTGTGGGCTAATGGGTGGGGAATGATAGAGTTGGGAAGCCTAGGGTTAGGGACATACACACATACGGGCGCAGTTGATGTTGAAGCCGGATGTCCAGCCTTCAAAATATAAAAGTGATGAGGGACATGGATAGAGCGGAGAGTCGCAGTCTGTTTCCCAGAGCAGGGGGCTCTAAAAGTTAAGGCTTAGGAGGGGAAAAGGACAGCTCTTTCCACACAGAGAGTGATGCGTAGATGGATTGAGCTACTAGTAGAAGTGCCAAATGTGGGTACAATTACTACGTTTAAAAGACACCTGGGTAAAAAAGATTGAGGGATTCTGGCCAATAGAAGGCAAGCTCAGGTAGGTTTGGCAAGGATGAAATGGGGTGAAAAGCCTTTCCCTCCACTGTCTGACTCTACAAACCTTGTGTTGAATGATAACTTTGTGATGGTGACATGGCTGGCAAGTGTTGAAATGAGGACAGGGAGAATGTAGAACGTGGTAGAGCTTTTAAAAGGCATATGTGGCAAACCTGGGTACAATTACAATGTTTAAAAGGTGTTTGTACAGGTTCATGGATATGAAAGGTTCAAAGGGATGTGAGCCACAGGAAAGCAAATGGGACCATCTCAGGTGAGCAGATTGGCCAGCATGTACCAGTTGGACCAAAATCCTAAAGAAAATGGACTTTTACCTTTACATAGAACATAGAAATCTACAATACATTACAGGCCTTTCAGCCCACGTGACCTACTCCAGAAACTGCCTAGAATTTCCCTACCACATGTATTCTAAGCTCCATGTATCTATTTAGAGTCTCCTGAAAGACCCTATTGTATCCACTTCCACCACCATCACTGGCCGTGCATTCCATGCACCCATAACTCTGTGTGTGAAAAACTTACCCCTGACATCCCCTCAATACCTATTTCCAAGCACCTTAAAACTATGCCCCCTCGTGTTAGCCATTTCAGCCCTAGGAAAAAGTCTCTGGCTATCTATCAGATCAGTGCCTCTCATCATCTTATACACCTCTATCAGATCACCTCTCATTGTACGTCACTCCAAGGAGAAACGCCAAGTTCACTCAACCTATTCTCATAAGGGACGATCTCCAATCCAGGCAACATCCAAGCAAATCTCCTCTGCACTCTCTCTATAGTATCCACATCCTTCTTGTACTGAAGTGACCAGAACTGAACACAGTACTCTAAGTAGGGTCTGACCAAGGTCTTATATAGCTGTAACATTACCTCACGGCTCTTGAATTCAGTCCCACAGTTGATGCATGCCATCACACCAGACCCCTTCTTAACCACAGAGTCAACCTGCGCAGCAGCTTTGGATGTCCTATGGACACGGACCCCAATATCTCTTTGATCCTCCACACTGCCAAGAGTCTTACCATTAATACCATATTCTGTCTTCAAAGCTGACCTACCAGAATGAACCACTTCACACTTAACTGGGTTGAACTCCATCTGCCACTTCTCAGCCCAGTTCTGCATCCTATCAATGTCCCTCTGTAGCTTCTGATAACCTTTCAGACTACCCACAATTCCCCCAACTTTTGTGTCATTAGCAAACTTACTAACCCACCCTTCTACTTTCTCATGCGGGTCATTTATGAAAATCACAAAGAGGAGGGGTCCCAGAACAGATCCCTGCGGAACACCACTGGTCACTGTCCTCTTTGCAGAATACAAACCATCTACAAACACCCTTTGCCTTCTGTGTGCAAGCCAGTTCTGGATCTACAAAGCAAGGTCTCCTTGGATCCCATGCCTCCTTACTTTCCAAATGAGCCTTGCGTGGGGAACCTTATCAAATACCTTACTGAAATCCATATACACTCTTCAGCTTCATGAATGTGTTTTGTTAACTTATGCTTCTGTGATGCTGTTTTATATTGCACCTGGGAACACATTTACTCATGCTTATGACAATAAACTCAGCTTGATTGGTTTTGACTCTATAACTGTGTGACTTGATGAGCCAGACCTACATGTTAAGGGAGGTGGAAAATGCTGATACTCTGGGTGAGGAGAACGATGGCCAGTGCTGTCTTGGGCCTTGGTTCTGTGAGGCCCCACTAGTGACTGAGGGACAGGATGCAGCAGAGATGGCAGTTGGTCCCCATACCTATAACCTGAATGTGGATGCTGGCTGTGTCCTGGATGTTTTCAATCTGCACCTCCAGCTGGTAGATCCCTGAATGCTGACGCTCGGCCCTGCGGATGAACAGGATTGTGTCGGTGTCACTGTTGCGGACGGTGATGGTCTGGACATCCAGGGGCTTTTCATCCTTCACCCACCTGACCTTTGGCCTGGGTTTGCCCTGCAAGAGGAGGAGGTACTTTTAGACACAAAATACTCTGCAGATACTGGAGTCAAAGCAACACTCACAACACGCTGGAGGAACTCAGCAGGTCGGGCAGCATCCGTGGAAACGATCAGTTAACATTTCAGGCCAGAACCGTTCAGTCCTGACGAAGAGTTCTGGCCCAAAACATTGACAGATCATTTCCATGGATGCTGCCCTACCTGCTGAGTTCCTCCAGCATGTTGTGAGAGGTACCTGCAACCTCCAGGGGACCCACATGCAGACCTAGAGACACAGCAGCTCGCGTGCATAAAGTCCTGATCCAAAACCTTTGCATAAATTCTTCCTGCATCCTCAGAAAATAAACAGGTTTGGGGGTGAACCATCTAACCTGAGCCTGCCCCAGCATTCTTCACGGTCTTGGCTGATATTCTATCTTCCAGCACTATCCCACGATTTCCTCACATTCAGAAACCTATCTAACTCTGTTCTCAGTAAGTTCAACAACAGGGCTCAGCTCAGAGACTTCCCAATGTTCATCACCTTCTTTGTGAAAAAAATAATGAAACAGCTTGCTGCGTTTTCTCCTGTGTACCTCTCTATTCCTCTTTTCTCGTTTATTCATTGAAATTTTTATGTCTTGCACTGTATTGCTGCCACTTAACAACAAATTTAATTCGCACAACATTCTGCAGAACATTCCAGAACACCAACAAAATACTGGAAGAACTCAGTGGTACGAGGGGCATTAGCGGAAGTTAGAGAATGCAATGTTCATGCCATCAGGTTGGAGGCTACCCAGACGGAATATAAGGTGTTGTTCCTCCAACCTGAGTGTGGCTTCATCTTTACAGTAGAGGAGGCCATGGATAGACAAATCAGAATGGGAATGGGATGTGGAATTAAAATGTGTGGCCACTGGGAGATCCTGCTTTCTCTGGTGGACAGAGCATAGGTGTTCAGCAAAACGATCTCCCAGTCTGCGTCGGGTCTCACCAATATATAGAAGGCCACATCGGGAGCACCGGACACAGTATATCACCCCAGCCGACTCACAGGTGAAGTGTCGCCTCACCTGGAAGGACTGTCTGGGGCCCTGAATGGCGGTAAGGGAGGAAGTGTAAGGGCATGTGTAGCACTTGTTCCGCTTACAAGCATAAGTGCCAGGAGGGAGATCAGTGGGGAGGGATGGGGGGGGGGGGAATGAATGGACAAGGGAGTCGCGTAGGGAGAGATCCCTGTGGAAAGCAGAGAGAGGGATGAAGGGAAAGATGTGCTTAGTGGTGGGATCCCGTTGGAGGTGGCGGAAGTTACGGAGAATAATACATTGGACCCAGAGGCTGGTGGGGTGGTAGGTGAGGACCAGGGGAACCCTATTCCTACTGGGGTGACGGGAGGATGGAGTGAGAGTAGATGTGCGTGAAATGGGGGAGATGCATTTGAGAGCAGAGTTGATGGTGGAGGAAAGGAAGCCCCTTTCTTTAAAAAAAGGAAGACATCCTCGTCCTGGAATGAAAAGCCTCATCCTGAGAGCAGATGCGGTGGAGACGGAGGAATTGCGAGAAGGGGATGGCATTTTTGCAAGAGACAGGGTGAGAAGAGGAATAGTCCAGATAGTTGTAAGAGTCAGTAGGCTTATAGTAGACACAGTAGATAAGCTGTCTCCAGAGATAGAGACAGAAAGATCTAGAAAGGGGAGGGAGGTGTCGGAAATGGACCAGGTAAACTTGAGGGCAGGTTGAAAGTTGGAGGCAAAGTTAATGAAGTCAACGAGCTCAGCATGCGTGCAGGATGCAGCGCCAATGCAGTCGTCAATGTAGCGAAGGAAAGGTGGGGGACAGATACCAGAATAGGTTTGGAACATACATCGTTCCACAAAGCCAACAAAGACAGGCCAACAAAAAGACCCATACGGGTGCCCATAGCTACACCTTTAGTTTGGAGGAAGTGGGAGGAGCCAAAGGAGAAATTATTAAGAGTAAGGACTAATTCCGCTAGACAGAGCAGAGGGACTAATTAGGTCTGGAATCCAAAAAGAAGCGGAGAGCTTTGAGACCTCCCTGATGGGGGATAACTTTTTAACTTTTTCAGGTTGGCATCCATTTTTCTCTCCCTCCAAAAAGAAGATGCTAAATGCTGCTTCATAAAGTTATTTCAATTTTGTCTCTGTGTCAATCTATTCAAACTCCTAGATTTAAAGTAATTGTCACTTGATAACTTTGACCTGCATCCAATTACGTACATACCCTTTGTTTTCTTCATCACCTTAAGCAATATAAAAGGCATTAGTTTTCTCAGAATTCCAGTTCTGATGGTGGGTATTTAACCTGGAACATCACCTGTTTTCCTCCTCTCTGATGCTATTTAACCTTCCATCACTCTCTATTTCTTTATTAGAACCTCCTGGTACCTGACCAGTTTTAAAAGAGATGGCAGTGGAGGTAATGGATGCTCACATTATCTCCCAAAACTGGAGAAAATTACCACAGATTTAAGGGTGAGAGAGAAAATAGAGAACCTACTTTCCTGCCAGTAATAGTTGTGCCGATGATACAACTTCAGATGGTGACAAGGTGGCATGCAGGAGCCAGACAGATCAGCTGGTTGAGTGGTGTTGCAGCAACAATCTTGCACTCAATGATTGTAAGACCAAAAAACTGATTGTGGACTTCAGAAAGGGTAAGATGTGGGAACACACACCAGTCCTCAAAGGGTTTACAGTTTTTATTATGCATTATGTACTGCTCCCACATGACGCAAATTTCACGACATATTCCAGTGATATTGAACCTGTTTGTGATTCTATAACCGGAAAAATGGAGGAATCCATAACAAAATGGACATTTAGAAAAGTAACAAATCAGAATGAGAAGAGTCAACAAGAGATAGGAAAGTCGTGGCTAAACCCAGCAGAGAAGAAGAGGGCACCAGTGGATATGGTGTTTTGGATTTTCCGAAGTACAGTAATTTGATAATGTCTCCATGGAAATGTGGGTAATACACTACTATAGACAACGAAATGGTTATCAAAGAGGAATAAACTAGTCTTTCTCCGGCTGGGTGTCTATGACTAATGATTAGTGCTTGGGCCCCAAGTCCTCACAGTTTATATCAACAATATGGCTCAGGGGACTAAGTTCGCTGATCACACAAAATTAAGTGAGACTGTGGGAAGTGGTGAGGATTAAATAAGCTTTTAGGGGATATACTGAATGAATGGACACCAGCCCTTGAGCCACATATCTATCTTTTGATCTTATTGACCATGTGCCTAACTACACATGGCTCTGGTGATATTACCTTTGCAGTTCTGCCTTTTAGTTTGGCCAGTAGCAGCTCACATTCCTCAGCAGAATCTCTTTGGTCCTATCTATATCCAATTCCCAAGGACAAAGACAAAGGAATCTTTCTTCTTGTGTTGCTCATTCAGCAGTATCTTCAGCCCTGATACTGTTTTCAGGATTCTCGTGCTCAGCTACAGAAAACTATATTTGTCTCCCAAACTGTGCAGAACCGCATTACTACATCTTACTTCCCCAATCTGAATGGCCCCTGTACCACAACCCATACCCCTGCAGACTCTGTCCACACAGGATGCACCACCTTCAGAATTCCCCACACCTGAGTGATTGACTGTTATGTACTTACGGAAGAGAGAGAGAGAGAGAGAGAGAGAGAGAGGAGAGAGAGAGAGGAGAGAGAGAGAGACCGACCGAGAGGGAGACCGAGTGAGAGTGCGAGTAGTTCAACACAAGCACCTTGTTATTAAGAGAGACAGAGGGGCAAAGTCTGCTTTGAGATGGTGTTATGGTTTCTCTGCAGCATTTTTACACTTTTGCAAGGACACTGCCAGCTTCTGTGTTCCTGCAGAGAGAGAAGGGAGGAGCTGCTTGATGGACAGCTGGTGTTCAGCATGGTGAGATAAATAGAAGGTCAGTTGATAGACTCACAGACACATGGTTTTAGACACTGGATGAGCTTTGTGTGCCCACAGAAAGTTGGGTGTTTGGAGGATCGGTCAGGTGAATCGATCAGTGGCTCTCGCAGTGTGAAAGAGGGGTGACCAGTGGGGAGTTATTTGTGTGTCCAACCCTCGCCTGGGTAGATAATTCCAACACAGAAGAACGGCCTCCTTTTTTGTGGTCACATTCGGTGACTTTAAAGGAAGAGAAGAGGGGAGAGGAAGGTTTGAAACAGAAGAAACCTAGTGACAAAGAGGTCACTGTTAGGACTCTCTTCTCTGGTGAGGCGAGTTCCTATGCGAATACCACTTGTGTGTTACCCTTGTTTGGGTGTGGTAGTCCACTGAAGAAAGGCACCCCTGTGGCAAATCACTGTTGGAGTTATTTCATATGTCATGGAACTGGATAGGTGGCTATCACAGTTGTGTGTTTGGGGTAACCTTGTGTGGAAACTACCTGTGTGTGATAATCTTTGCCTGGGTTGGTAGTTTTACCACTTGAAGACGGTACCTCAGAGACAGATAATCCATACGTGGATTCTGTTGGAGTATCCTGTGGCTACCACTTTGGGATGACCCGTAGCTGAACTCGGGTGTGGTACCACTTGTGTTGGAAGAATATTCGTTGAAGATCACTGTCGATGATATTTCGTGTGTGGAGTGAGACAACTTTGGAGATAAAACCTACTACTATTGTTATTTTGTATTGCTGTCGTGGAATCTGTGGAATATCGACATAATTGCCTTCTCTTGACATTTACCCTGGATTACAAATATCTCTCTTTCTCTATCACTACTGAACTAAATACCACGAACTGAACTGAACTGAACTTTACTCATCACCGTAAGACTGTATCCATTTACCCCTCGGCTTGAAGAAGCTTGGTTTCTCTATTTCCACACTTATATACATATAATCTTTGCTAACCTGTTAAATATATCTGACTTTATATTACTGTATTGCATAGTTACTAATAAATAGTATTAGTTAATAGCAATACCAGATTCCAAAGTGTTTTCTATCTCTGCTGGTTCTTTAACCCGGCACCGGGGTACGTGACATTGACAAACATAATTGAATTTTTTGGTAAGGTAACAAAGACAAATGAAGTTGGCACAGCAAGGCAGGGGCGAGGGGAATGTGTGGGGCTGGTAAAGGGAAGCAAGGTAAGTAAAGGAAAGGAGTGGAGACATTGAGATTAAGTACCTAAGAGGATGCATAATGTCGACTATGTCTGCAACTAGCCAAGTTCACTCAAACCCCAGCCAGATCACCTCTTTGTGAAAAAAATAATAAAACAGCTTGCTGCGTTTTCTCCTGTGTACCTCTCTATTCCTCTTTTCTTGTTTATTCATTGAAATTTTTAATTCTTGCACTGTATTGCTGCCACTTAACAACAAATTTAATTCGCACAACATTCTGCAGAACATTCCAGAACACCAACAAAATACTGGAAGAACTCAGCTGGTCAGGCAGCATCTTTAGAAATGAATAAACAGTCAATGTTTCAGGCTGAGACCCTTCATGAGGACTGGAAAGGAAGAGGGAAGATGCCAGAATAAGAAGGAGGGGGAGGGGAAGGAGGACCATGTGGAAGGTTGAAAAGATAAAAGGTTGGAGAAAAAGGAATCTGATATGAGAGGAGAGTTGACCGTGGGAGAAAGGGAGATGAGGAGATGAAGAGGTCAGAGTGGGGAATGGGAGAAGAAGGTAAGGAGGAGCGGAAATTACCAGAAGTTGGAGAAATCAACGTTTATGCCATCGGTTTGGAGGCTACCTTGACGGAATATGAGGCGTTGGTCCTCCAGTCTGAGAGTGACCTCACTGTGGCAGAAGGAAACACCATGGGCTGGCATGTCGGAATGGGAATGGGGATAAGAATTAAAATAGTTGGCCATCAGGAAATTCTGCCTTTTGGGGATGGGATGGTGGTGCTTGACAAGGTAGTTCCGCAATCTACGTTGGGTCTCACCAGTGTAGAGGGGGCCACACTGGGAGCATTGGATACAATAGATTCACAGCAGAAGTGTTGCCTCACCTGGAAGGATGTTTAGGGCTTTGAGTGGAGGCGAGGGAGGAGGTGAATGGGCAGCTGTAGCACTCCTGCCATGTTTAGAGATAGGTGCCAGGAGAGAGATTAATGTGGAGAGACAAATAAACAAAGGAATCACAGAGGGAGCAATCCCTGCAGCAAGTGGAGAGTGGAAGAAGGTAAAGATGTGTTTGGTGGTAGGGTCCTGTTGAAGATGGTGGAAGTTGCAGAGAATGGTGTGTTGGATGTGTGTTGGATGAGGACAAGAGGAACTCTATCACTGTTAGGGTGAGGGAAAATGGGATCAGCTCAGGCACCTGGGAAATGAAGGAGATGCAGATGAGGGCAGTATCAATGTTAGAGGAAGGGAAATCACGTTCTTTGAAGAAGGAGAACATCTTTGATATCCTAGAAAGCCCCATCCTGGGAACAGATGTGATGGATGTAAAGGAATTGGGAAAAAAAGGAATGTCATTCTTACAGGAGACAGGGTTAGAAGAGACATGGTCAAGACACCCATGGGAATCAGTAGGGTTATAAATGATATCCATAGACAGTTTTGTTTCCGGAGATGGAGACAGAAGGTCGTTAAAAATGGACCAAGTGAATTTAAGGGCAGGGTGGCAGATGGAGGCAAAGTTGATGAAATTAACGAGCACAGCATGGGTGCATGAAGCAGCACCAATGCAGTTATCAATGTAGTGCAGAAAGTTGTGCAGCATTACCGGGGAAGGCTTGAAGCATGAAGTGTTCCATGTAGCCAACAATAAAATGGGCAAGCTGGGGCCCATAGGGATGCTTATGAGTTCAGAGAAAATGTGAGGAGCCAAAAGAGAAACAGTTGAGGATAAAGACCAGTTCTGCTAGACGGAGGAAGGGAACTGGTCAGGTTGGTTGTCGAGAAAGAAAGGGAGAGCTTTAAGACCTTCTTGATGGAGAATGAAAGAGTATAGGTTCTGAACTGGCTGCCCAGTCCCTATACACTTAATTTTTTAAAATATTCATTTATGTGGTTAGTTAGAGATACAGCGAGGAAGAGGCCCTCCTGGCTTAATGAGCCTCACTGCCCAGCCACCCACCTATTTAACCCTAGCCTAATCACACGACAATTACAAAGACTTACTATAACCAGGTTGTCTCTGGAATGTGGGAGGAAATCGCAACACCCGGAGGAAACACGTGCTCCTGTGAAGGATGCACAAACTTCCTGCAGACGGCATTGGAATTGAACTTCAAGCTCTGAAGCCCCAAGCTGTAATGACACTGTGCTAACTGTTACACTAATGTGGCACCCCACGTGGCAATGTATGTCAATGATAATAAAAAAACCTGATTCTGATTCTAAATACTCCACACTCTCAGTGGCCACTTTATTAGGTACACCCATACACCTGCTTGTTGATGCAAATATCTAAACAGCCAATCATGTGACAGCAACTTAATGCACAAAAGCTTGCAGACACGGTCAAAAGGTTCAGTCATTGTTCAGACCAAATATCAGAATGGGGAAAAAAATGTGATCTAAGTGACATCGACCATGGAATGATTGTTGGTGCCAGATGGGGTGATTTAAGTATCTCAGAAACTGCTGATCTGGGATTTTCACACACAATGTCCAGAATTTACCAAGAATGGTACAATAAACAAAAAACATCCAGTGAGCAGTAGTTCTGTGGCTAAAAATACCTTGTTGACGAGAGAGGTCAGATAATGCAAACACGAGGAAATCTGCAGATGCTGGAATTTCAAGCAACACACATAAAAATTGCTGGTGAACGCAGCAGGCCAGGCAGCATCTATAAGAAGAGGTACAGTCGACGTTTCGGGCCAAGACCCTTCGTCAGGACTAACTGAAGGAAGAGTTAGTAAGAGATTTGAAAGTCGGGGGGAGGGGTAGATCCAAAATGATAGGAGAAGACAGGAGGGGGAGGGATGGAGCCAAGAGCTGGACAGGTGATTGGCAAAAGGGATATGAGAGGATCATGGGACAGGAGGTCCAGGGAGAAGGAAAAAGGGGAGGGGGAAGCCCAGAGGATGGGGAAGGGGTATAGTCAGAGGGACAGAGGGAGAAAAAGGAGAGAGAGAGAGAGAGAGAGAGAGAGAGAGAGAAAGAAAGAATAAATAAATAAATAAATAAATAAAGGATGGGGTTCGAAGGGGAGGTGGGGCATTAACGGAAGTTAGATAAGTCAATATTCATGCCATCAGGTTGGAGGCTACCCATACAGAATATAAGGTGTTGTTCCTCCAACCTGAGTGTGGCTTCATCTTGACAGTAGAGGAAGCCATGGATAGACATATCAGAATGGGAATGGGACGTGGAATTAAAATGTATAGCCACTGGGAGATCCTGCTTTCTCTGGCGGACAGAGCGTAGGTGTTCAGCGAAATGGTCTCCCAGCCTGCGTCGGGTCTCGCCAATATATAGAAGGCCACATCGGGAGCACCGGACACACTGCTCCCTCACCAGCAGTCAGGGCTACACATGCCCTTACACTTCCTCCCTCACCACCACTCAGGACCCCAGACAGTCCTTCCAGGTGAGGCGACACTTCACCTGGGGTGATATACTGCGTCCGGTGCTCTCTATTGGCTATTGGCAATGAGTGATAACAAATGTGATTCTGTTGGGGCCTCCTGGCTTGAGATTCATTAGCCAGAGGGAAGGTCCTGCCAAGCCTTTTAATAGTTTTATAGTTCTGAAAGAGACTTCCCTTTGTGCTTCTATACTCTGGAGAATACAATTCCAGTCTATTCAGTTTTTCACACAGTAGATCATCAGTTGAACCAGTTTGGTGAACTCTTGTGTCCTTCTATGAACCAAATGTATCTTTACTTAGCTGAGAAACTATAAATTGTGAACAATACTCCAGGTGTTGGACTCAGTACAACTGTTCCCTATTACCTTTCACCAGTCATCAACCCTCTTGTTGTAAATATTAACATTTGCCTTCCTAATCACATTACATCTTCATGTTGGCCCTCAGTACCTCGTGCACGAACACACCAAGAACCGTATGAACATCAACACTACCAAATCACCTATTTAACAAATACTCTGCTGTTCTGTTTTACTCACACCCCACCCCTCCCCACAGTGTGACACTCCCTCAGTACCACCCCTCCCACAGTGTGACCCTCCCTCAGTACCACCCCCTCCCACAGTGTGACCCTCCCTCAGTACCACCCTCCCACAGTGTGACGCTCTCTCAGTACCACCCTCCCAGTGTGACCCTCCCTCAGTACCACCCCTCCCACAGTGTGACCCTCCTTAAGTACCACCCTCCCACAGTGTGACACTCCCTCAGTACCACCCGTCCCACAGTGTGACCCTCCTTAAGTACCACCCTCCCACAGTGTGACACTCCCTCAGTACCACCCTCCCACAGTGTGACCCTCCCTCAGTACCACCCTCCCACATTGTGACCCTCCCTCAGTACCATCCTCAGGACACCAGCTCTGTTCATTGTTCTCCCAGTGGGAGTTCTCTCCAGACCTGCCCTGGGACTGTTCCACTGCAGGTTCCTGCCAATCTCATTATGATCTCCCTACATTGCTCTTTTCCTGTTCCCTGGTATTGTTTTGCCTTGTTCTACTTCAATGCACTGTACAATGATTTGACCTGTACGAAAGGTGTAAAAAACAGATGTTTCATTGTATCTTGGAATATAGAAACATAGAAAATAGGTGCAGGAGTAGGCCATTCGGCCCTTCGAGCCTGAACCGCCATTTATTATGATCATGGCTGATCATCCAACTCAGAACCCTGTACCTGCCTTCCCTTCATACCCTCTGATCCCTTTAGCCACAAGGGCCATATCTAACTCCCTCTTAAATATAGCCAATGAACTGGCCTCAACCGTTTCCTGTGGAAGAGAATTCCACAGATTCACCACTCTCTGTGTGAAGAAGTTTTTCCTCATCTCGGTCCTAAAAGGCTTCCCCTTTATCCTTAAACTGTGACCTCTCGTTCTGGACTTCACCAATATCAGGAAGAATCTTCCTGCATCTAGCCTGTCCAATCCCTTTAGAATTTTATACGTTTCAATAAGATCCCCCCTCAATCTTCTAAATTCCAGCGAATATAAGCCTAGTCGATCCAGTCTTTCATCATATGAAAGTCCTGCCATCCCAGGAATCAATCTGGTGAACCTTCTTTGTACTCCCTCTATGGCAAGGATGTCTTTCCTCAGATTAGGGGACCTAAACTGCACACAATACTCCAGGTGTAGACTCACCAAGGCCTTGTACAACTGCATTAGTACCTCCCTGCTCCTGTACTCGAATCCTCTTACTATAAATGCCAGCATACCATTTGCCTTTTTCACCGCCTGCTGTACCTGCATGCCCACGTTCAATGACTGGTGTACAACGACACCCAGATCTCGCTGCACCTCCCCTTTTCCTAATTGGCCACCATTCAGATAATAATCTGTTTTCCTGTTTTTGCCACCAAAGTGGATAACCTCACATTTATCCATATTAACTTGCATCTGCCATGAATTTGCCCACTCACCTAACCTATCCAAGTCACCCTGCATCCTCCTCACAGCTAACGCTGCCGCCCAGCTTCGTGTCATCCGCAAACTTGGAGATGCTGCATTTATTTCCCTTGTCTAAATCATTAATATATATTGTAAACAACTGGGGTCCCAGCACTGAGCCTTGCGGTACCCCACTAGTCACCGCCTGCCATTCTGAAAAGGTCCCGTTTATTCCCACTCTTTGCTTCCTGTCTACCAACCAATTCTCTATCCACATCAATACCTTACCCCCAATATCGTGTGCTTTAAGTTTGCACTCTAATCTCCTGTGTGGGACCTTGTCAAAAGCCTTTTGAAAATCCAAATATACCACATCCACTGGTTCTCCCCATCCACTCTACTAGTTACATCCTCAAAAAGTTCTATGAGATTCATCGGACATGATTTTCCTTTCATAAATCCTCGCTGACTTTGTCCGATGATTTCACCGCTTTCCAAATGTGCTGTTATCACATCTTTATATGTGACAATAATAAACCAGGAACCAATTCCATTTCCAACACTAACACCAACACTGATGTCCGGGTTTGGTGAAGAAGATGCCAAGGCTGTGCGTCTCATGTGCTGCCACATGTAGATCAAAAGGGCCATGGACACATCACAAACCTGGAGCATGAAACACAGATGGGGACCCCCACAGGTAAACCCCCTCCCGGAGGTATCCCTGCAGCAAAGGAGAAAGACTGAGAGCTTCTTGAACATTTTGGATGGGGTTCCTGGCGGGTGAATTTCTACCCCTACCCTGCTATCACCCCTGACACCAATCGTAGGACAGAAGAGCCTGCCTGTTGTTCCCACCCCATATTAGCCCCTCCATCTCTGCCCCAAGCCACAATGCCCCCTGACCTGACACCCTTCTCCTGACCCAACCTCTTCTGCACTTTCCTCTCCACTCCACCCCCCCACCTCACCTGGAAAGGGATCATGAGGTTGACGGTCTCCCCCACCACCTTGACCAGCTTCTGCCGCAGGGCCCGCGGGAGGCAGATCCATGGCCGTTCTGGAAGGGAAAGCTGGTTTAAACCCGAGCCCACACATTGGTAGCTGATGCAGATATCAAATCAGAGAGCATGAGGAACAGCTGGATGTGAAGGGCTGAATGGTCTGCCTCCACATACTGTATGTAACTCTGTAACCTTATGAAACACTCGGAAGGTTGAGCAGCATCTGTGGGAAGGAACAACATTTCAGGTCTGCCTACAACTCTGCTCCTCTGTGCCAGTGCTGGGAGTTGCTGACACTGCCTTGGGGAGCTGGGTTAGGGTTTGTATTCAGATCCAGAGTCTCTCACACCAGAGGGACAGTCCCAGTGTGTTATGGTCTTACGGAGTCTCTGTGGCCTCAGCCTGAGATCCAGCAATCCTCTTTGAGCCTCCATGTGGGTTTGGGATGGGGCGGGGGGAGGGAATCCCTGTGTGAGATGTTGCTGGCTGGCGAATGGATCGCAGCCTTTCAGACAGGTAGTGGCAACACCGAGACTTGCAGCAAGAGCTTTCCAGTGACCCTCCCTTGTTGCTGAAAGGGTGTGGTGTTCCAAGACAGAGCTGCTTTTCAACCCTCAGGTACTTCCAAGCCTCTTTGAGAAGCATTCTGGAGAGGGGCTGAGAGGTTTTCATGCTGAAAGGCAGGCGCTAACCCCTGGCTCTGATTCAGCATGTCAGTTCCCAGACCCTGCTCCCTCCTCACTAACATATTACAGCAGCTGAGAGGAAACAGGACTCTCAGCAGGTCAGGCAGCAGAGGGACATATCATTAGCATTTTATTCTCGGTCTGAGCTCTTACACCTGAGAAAGGTGATATTTTTAATTCTCAGAACTGAATCCTGAACACTATTCCCCTCTCCACAGACTCTGCCTGACCTACTCAGTGTTCCCAGGATTCTCGGTTTTTATTTTGGGTTTCCAGCACATGCAGCTTTTCAATATTTTTGATCCAAGAGATCTGAGGAGTGAGTGACAGGTGTTCCCCAGTAACAATGTTCCCCAGTCACAGGTGTTCCCCAGAAATAACGTTCCCCAGTAACAATGTTCCCCAGTGACAGGTGTTCCCCAGATATGGGTGTTCCCCAGTAACAACGTTCCCCACTGACAGGTGTTCCCCAGTAACAATGTTCCCCAGTCACAGGTGTTCCCCAGTAACAATGTTCCCCAGTCACAGGTGTTCCCCAGAAATAACGTTCCCCAGTAACAATGTTCCCCAGTCACAGGTGTTCCCCAGTAACAACATTCCCCAGTGACAGGTGTTCCCCAGTAACAATGTTCCCCAGTCACAGGTGTTCCCCAGTAACAATGTTCCCCAGTCACAGGTGTTCCCCAGAAATAACGTTCCCCAGTAACAACGTTCCCCAGTCACAGGTGTTCCCCAGTAACAACATTCCCCAGTGACAGGTGTTCCCCAGTAACAATGTTCCCCAGTCACAGGTGTTCCCCAGTAACAATGTTCCCCAGTCACAGGTGTTCCCCAGAAATAACGTTCCCCAGTAACAATGTTCCCCAGTCACAGGTGTTCCCCAGAAATAACGTTCCCCAGTAACAATGTTCCCCAGTCACAGGTGTTCCCCAGTAACAACATTCCCCAGTGACAGGTGTTCCCCAGATATGGGTGTTCCCCAGTAACAATGTTCCCCAGTCACAGGTGTTCCCCAGTAACAGGTGTTCCCCAGTAACAATGTTCCCTAGAGACAGGTGTTCCCCAGTACCAATCTTCCCCAGGTATGGGTGTTCCCCAGTAACAATGTTCCCCAGTGACAGGTGTTCCCCAGTAACAGGTGTTCCCCAGTAACAATGTTCCCTAGAGACAGGTGTTCCCCAGTACCAATCTTCCCCAGGTATGGGTGTTCCCCAGTAACAATGTTCCCCAGTGACAGGTGTTCCCCAGTAACAATGTTCCCCCATGACAGGTGTTCCCCAGATATGGGTGTTCCCCAGTACCAATCTTCCCTAGGTATGGGTGTTCCTCAGTAACAATGATCCCCAGTGACGGGTGTTCTCCAGTAACAATGTTTCCCAGTGATGGGTGTTCCCCAGTAACAATGTTTTCTAGTGATAGGCGTTCCCCAGTGACAGGCATTCCCCAGTGACAATGTTCCCCACTGACTATGTTCCACAGAGATGGGTGTTCCCCAGTGACAGTGTTCCCCAGTGACGGGCGATCCCCAGTAACAATGTTTCCTAGTAACAGGCATTCCCTAGTGACAGCCGTTCCCCAGTGACAATGCTTCCTAGTGACAGGCATTGCCCAGTGATGGTGCTCCCCAGTGACAGGTGTTCCCCCCAGTGGCGGGCATTCCCCACCCCAGTGATGGTGCTCCCCAGTGACAGTGTTTCCTAGTGGCAGGCATTCCCCCAGTGATGGTGTTCCCCAGTGACGGGTATTCCCCAGTGATGGTGTTCCCCAGTGACGTGATGGCATTCCCCAGTAACAATCTTTCCTAGTGACAGGCATTCTCCAGTGGCGGTGTTCCCCATGATGGGCATTCCCCAGTAACAATGTGTCCAAGTGACAGGCATTGCCCAGTGATGGTGCTCCCCAGTGACAGGTGTTCCCCAGTGGCGGGCATTCCCCAGTGATGGTGTACCCCAGTGACAGTGTTTCCTAGTGGCAGGCATTCCCCAGTGATGGTGTTCCCCAGTGACGGGTATTCCCCAGTGATGGTGTTCCCCAGTGACGTGATGGCATTCCCCAGTAACAATCTTTCCTAGTGACAGGCATTCTCCAGTGACGGTGTTCCCCAGTAACAATGTTTCCTTGTGACAGACATTCCCCAGTAACAATGTTTCCTAGTGACAGGCATTCTCCAGTGACGGTGTTCCCCAGTAACAATGTTCCCCAGTCACAGGTGTTCCCCAGAAATAACGTTCCCCAGTAACAATGTTCCCCAGTCACAGGTGTTCCCCAGAAATAACGTTCCCCAGTAACAATGTTCCCCAGTCACAGGTGTTCCCCAGTAACAACATTCCCCAGTGACAGGTGTTCCCCAGATATGGGTGTTCCCCAGTAACAATGTTCCCCAGTCACAGGTGTTCCCCAGTAACAGGTGTTCCCCAGTAACAATGTTCCCTAGAGACAGGTGTTCCCCAGTACCAATCTTCCCCAGGTATGGGTGTTCCCCAGTAACAATGTTCCCCAGTGACAGGTGTTCCCCAGTAACAGGTGTTCCCCAGTAACAATGTTCCCTAGAGACAGGTGTTCCCCAGTACCAATCTTCCCCAGGTATGGGTGTTCCCCAGTAACAATGTTCCCCAGTGACAGGTGTTCCCCAGTAACAATGTTCCCCCATGACAGGTGTTCCCCAGATATGGGTGTTCCCCAGTACCAATCTTCCCTAGGTATGGGTGTTCCTCAGTAACAATGATCCCCAGTGACGGGTGTTCTCCAGTAACAATGTTTCCCAGTGATGGGTGTTCCCCAGTAACAATGTTTTCTAGTGATAGGCGTTCCCCAGTGACAGGCATTCCCCAGTGACAATGTTCCCCACTGACTATGTTCCACAGAGATGGGTGTTCCCCAGTGACAGTGTTCCCCAGTGACGGGCGATCCCCAGTAACAATGTTTCCTAGTAACAGGCATTCCCTAGTGACAGCCGTTCCCCAGTGACAATGCTTCCTAGTGACAGGCATTGCCCAGTGATGGTGCTCCCCAGTGACAGGTGTTCCCCAGTGGCGGGCATTCCCCAGTGATGGTGCTCCCCAGTGACAGTGTTTCCTAGTGGCAGGCATTCCCCAGTGATGGTGTTCCCCAGTGACGGGTATTCCCCAGTGATGGTGTTCCCCAGTGACGTGATGGCATTCCCCAGTAACAATCTTTCCTAGTGACAGGCATTCTCCAGTGGCGGTGTTCCCCATGATGGGCATTCCCCAGTAACAATGTGTCCAAGTGACAGGCATTGCCCAGTGATGGTGCTCCCCAGTGACAGGTGTTCCCCAGTGGCGGGCATTCCCCAGTGATGGTGTACCCCAGTGACAGTGTTTCCTAGTGGCAGGCATTCCCCAGTGATGGTGTTCCCCAGTGACGGGTATTCCCCAGTGATGGTGTTCCCCAGTGACGTGATGGCATTCCCCAGTAACAATCTTTCCTAGTGACAGGCATTCTCCAGTGACGGTGTTCCCCAGTAACAATGTTTCCTTGTGACAGACATTCCCCAGTAACAATGTTTCCTAGTGACAGGCATTCTCCAGTGACGGTGTTCCCCAGTAACAATGTTTCCTTGTGACAGACATTCCCCAGTAACAATGTTTCCTAGTGACAGGCATTCCCCAGTGAATAGGTGTTCCCCAGTGACAGGAGTTCCCCTGGAGATGGGTGTTTCTGGGTGAGGTGCTCCCCATTGACAGGCAGTACCAAGGTGAGGGGTGTTTCTGGAGCTGATACTTACCAATAATCTCCCTGATGGTGACAGGCTGGGCAAGGGTTGCTGCCTCACTCATTCCCGCCATGTTGGCTGCTCTCACCCGGAAGTGTAGCTTCTCCCCCGTCGGCAGATTGTGACAGACGATGGAAGTGCGATCAGTTAAACCCTGCTGAGCTGGTACCCAGTCATCAGCTGGGGTGGGGAAGGGACAGAGGGATGGAATTAGACTGACGGAAGGTCAGAGAATCTCAGGCAGACCGGTGAAGGGGAGAAACAGGCAGGGAGAATAATAGAACATTATTCTCATACATACTCTACATTATGTAGATAGAAATCTACAGCACATTACAGGCCCTTCGGCCCATAATGTTGTGCCGACCATGTAACCTACTCTAGAAACTGCCTAGAATTTCCCTACCACATAGCCCTCTATTTTTCTAAGCTCCATGTATCTATCGAGGAGTGTCTTAAAAGACCCTATTGTATCAGCTTCCACCACCGCTGCCGGCAGCCCATTCCATGCACTCACCACTCTCTGCATGGAAAACTTACCCCGGACATCTCCTCTGTACCTACTTTCAAGCACCTTAAAACTATGCCCTCTTGTGCTAGCCATTTCAGCTCTGAGAAAAAGCCTCTGACTATCCACACAATCAATGCCTCTCATCATCTTATACGCCTCTATCAGGTCACCTCTCATCCTCCATCGCTCCAAGGAGAAAAGGCCGAGTTCACGCAACCTATTCTCATAAGGCAGCGGTCCCCAACCACCGGGCCGCTACCGGGCCAAGAGAAAAGGCCGAGTTCACGCAACCTATTCTCATAAAGCAGCGGTCCCCAACCACCGGGCCGCTACCGGGCCAAGAGGAAACGATATGTTTCGGCGATAGGAGTCAGCTGCACCTTTTCCCATTCCCTGTCACCCCCAAATGTTGAGCTTGAACGCATGCGCGGTCATTACGCACACGTCATCCATGCCAGCGCGGGAAAGAGATCAACTCCCAGCTTGCAAATGACGGCGGGCAGAAAAGTATGTTTGACATAACATCTCTGCCGGCATTCTGGATCAAAGTCAAGGCTGAATATCCTGAGATAGCCACGAAAGCACTGAAAACGTTGCTATCTCTGCAATGAAAGGAACCAAAACTAAATTGCGGAATAGACTGACATAAGGAACCCCGTTCGAGTATCGCTGTCTCCCGTCACCCCGCGATAGGATTATCTTGTTGCAGGAAAACAAGCCCAGGGCTCCCACTGATTCAGCAATATTGGTGTGTTGCAATGATTTTATATGTTCATATGGGGAAAATATATGCTGTGTGTTTAATATCCAAACGTTACTTAAAATGTTATGATGCTATTGACTTATATAACCATATAACAATTACAGCACGGAAACAGGCGATCTCTGCCCTTCTAGTTCGTGCCGAACGCTACTATCACCTAGTCCCACCGACCTGCACTCAGCCCATAACCCTCCATTCCTTTCCTGTCCATATACCTATCCATTTTTTCTTTATATGATCATATCGAACCTGCCTCTACCACTTCTATTGGAACTTCGTCCCACACTTATTTCAAGCTCCCCTGATAATTGACTTATCTCTATATTCATGCGAGGAAATATGCGCAGTGTTTAATATTAAATTCGTTAGATAAACCCTTTTAGAAATGAAATTGAGTATATTAGCCACTTATCACCTGTATTCTGGTCGTGATTAACACCCCTCCCCCGAACAGAATCGCTAAAATCAATTTGTAAGGGGGGGGGAGGGGAATCGGCACGTACATGCATGCGCACTCAGGTGCCCGCGCAAGGCTTCATGGTCATTGTAGTCTTACTCTGGGTAAACAACGAATTTGACTGCTACTCTCGTCCGATGGCAACCCTACCCCCCCACCCCCCTGGTCGACCGGCCCGCAAGAATATTGTCAATATTGAACCGGTCCGTAATTCAAAGAAGGTTGGGGACCCCTGTCATAAGGCATACTCTCCAATCCAGGCAACATCCTTGTAAACAACAGGAATTCTGCAGATGCTGGAAATTCAAGCAACATACATCAAAGTTGCTGGTGAACGCAGCAGGCCAAGCAGCATCTATAGGAAGAGGCGCAGTCGACGTTTCAGGCCGAGACCCTTCGTCAGGACTGACAAAGGGTCTCGGCCTGAAACGTCGACTGCGCCTCTTCCTATAGATGCTGCTTGGCCTGCTGCGTTCACCAGCAACTTTGATGTATGTTGCTTGAACATCCTTGTAAATCTCCTCTGCACTGTTGCTATAGTTTCCACATCCTTCCTGTAGTGAGGCAACCAGAACTGAGCACAGTATTCCAAGTGGGGTCTAACTAAGGTCTTATATAGCTGTAACATTACCTCACGGCTCTTGAACTCAATCCCACCGTTGATGAAGGCCGACACACCATACGTCTTCTTAACAACACTGTCAACCTGTACAGCAGCTTTGAGTTTCCTATGGACACGGACCCCAAGATCTCTCTGATTCTCCACACTGCCAAGAGTCTTGCCAATAATACGATATTCTGTCTTCAAATTTGACCTACCATAAATGAACCACTTCACACTTATCTGGGTTGAAATCCATCTGCCACTTCTTATGCCAGTTTTGCATCCTATCAGTGCTCTGCTGTAACCTCTGACAGCCCTCCACACTATCCACAACACCCCCAACCTTTGTGTCATCAGCAAATTTACTAACCCATCCCTCCACTTCCTCATCCAAGTCATTTATAAAGATCACGAAGAGTGGGGGTCCCAGAACAGATCCCTGAGGCACACCACTGGTCACTGACCTCCATGCAGAATATGACACGTCTACAACCACTCATTGCTTTCTGTGGGCAAGGCAATTCTGGATCCACAAAGCAAGGTCCCCGTGGATCCCATGCCTCCTTACTTTCTCAATCAGCCTTGCATGGGGTACCTTATCAAATGCCTTGCTGAAATCCATTTACACTACACCTACTGCTCTACCTTCATCAATGTGTTCAGTCACATCCTCAAAAAATTCAATCAGGCACGTAAGGCACGACCTGCCTTTGACAAAGCCATGCTGACTATTCCTAATCATATTATGCCTCTCCAAACGTTCATAAATCCTGCCTCTCAGGATCTTCTCCAGCAATTTATCAGCCACTGAAGTCACTGGTCTATAATTTCCTGGGCTATCTCTACTCCCTTTCTTGAATAAGGGAACAACATCTGCAACCCTCCAATCCTCTGGAACCTCTCCCATCCACACTGATGATGCAAAGATCATTGCCAGACGCTCAGCAGTCTCCTTCCCCGCCTCCCACAGTAGTCTGGGGTACATCTCATCCAGTCCTGGCGACTTATCCAACTTGATGATTTCCATCCCTAAAATCGCCAAGTTCCTTTTCCATAGTGAATATTGAAGCAAAGTATTCATTAAGTCTCTCTGCTATCTCCTCCAGTTCCATAGACACTTTTCCACTGTCACACTTGATTGGTCCTATTCTCTCATGTCTTCTCCTCTTGCTCTTTACATACTTGTAGAATGCCTTGGGGTTTTCCTTAATCCAACTTGCCAAAGTCTTCTCATGGCCCCGTTTGGCTCTCCTAATTTCAATCTTAAGCTCGTTCCTGCTAGCCTCATAATCTTCTAGATCTCTATCATTACCTCGTTTTTTGAACCTTTCATAAGCTTCTTTTTTCTTCTTGACTAGATTTTCAACAGCCTTTGTACACCATGGTTCCTGTACCCTACCATCCTTTCCCTGTCTCATTGGAACCGTACCTATGCAAAACGCCATGCAAATATGCCCTGAACATTTGCCACATTTCTGCCATACATTTCCCAATTAGTGCCTCCAAGTTCCTGCCTGATAGCTTCATATTTCCCCTTACTCTAATTAAACACTTTCCTAACTTGTCTGTTCCTATCCCTCTCCAATGCTATGGTAAAGGAGATAGAATTGTGATCACTATCTGCAAGATGCTCTCCCACTGAGAGACTTGACTCCTGACCAGGTTCATTTCCCAATACCAGATCAAGTACAAGCCAGCTGGTGGTGTAGTAGCATCAGCGCCGGACTTCAGAGCGAAGGCGCCCAATTTCAAATCCAGCCGACTCCCTTGCACACTTTCCATCCGTGCTGGGTTGAGCATCGAGCTAGTAACTCGGCCTCGTAAAAATAAGAAAGCCTGCTTAAAAAAATGCTGTCATGATGGTGTCCCAATGACTCTGCTCGGAGTTAAGGGCTTAAAAAAAAAGATCAAGTACAGTCCTTCCTCTTGTAGGCTTATCTACATATTGCATCAGGAAACCTTCCTGAACACACCTAACAAACGCCACCCCATCTAAACCCCTTGCTTTAGGGAGATGCCAATCAATATTTGAGAAATTAAAATCTCTCACCACGACAACCCTGTTATTATTACACCTTTCCAGAATCTGCTCCTTGATGTCCCTGTTACTATTGAGTGGTCTATGAAAAACACCCAGTAGAGTTATTGACCCCTTTCTGTTCCTAACTTCCACCCACAGAAACTCCATAGACAATCCCTGCATGACTTCCTCCTTTTCTGCAGCCATGACATTATCTCTGATCAACAGGGCTATGCCCCCACCTCTTTTGCCTCCCTCCCTGTCCTTTCTGAAACATCTAAAATCTGGCATTTGAAGTAACCATTCCTGCCCCCGAGCCATCCAGGTCTCTGTAATGGTAACATCACAACTCCAAGTACTGATCCATGCTCTAAGCTCATCCATTTTGCTCATGATACTCCTTGCATTAAAATAGACACATCTCAAACCATCGGTCTGAGTGCATCCCTTCTCTATCTCCCTCTATTCTCCCTCTCACAATGTCTCCAAGCTTTCTCTATTTGTGAGCTAATAGCCCCTTCCTCAGTTTGGTTCCCACCCCCAGCAATCCTAGTTTAAACTCTCCAATAGCCTTAGCAAACCTCCCTGCCAGGATATTGGTCCCCCTGGGATTCAAGTGCAACCCATCCTTTTTGTACAGGTCACGCCTGTCCCAAAAGAGGTCCCAGTGATCGAGAAATCTGAATCCCTGCCCCCTGCTCTAATCGCTCAGCCCCACGCATTTATCCTCCACCTCACTCTTTTCCTATACTCACTGTTGCGTGGCACAGGCAGTAATCCCAAGATTACTACCTTTGAGGTCCTGCTTCTCAACTTCCTTCCTAACTCCCTGTAGTCTGCTTTCAGGACCTCCTCCCTTTTCCCACCTATGTCATTGGTACCAATATGTACCATGACCTCTGGCTGTTCTCCTTCCCACTTCAGGATATCGTGGACGCGATCTGAAACATCCTGGACCCTGCCACCTGGGAGGCAAACTACCTTCTGTGCTTCTTTCCTGCATCCACAGAATCACCTGTCTGACCCCCTAACTATGGAGTCCCCTATTACTGCTGCTTTCTTCCTTTCCCTACCCTTCTGAGCCACAGGCCAGACTGTGCCAGAGGCGCGGCCACTGTTGCTTACCCCAGGTGGGTCGTCTCCCCCAACAGCACTCAAGCAGGAGTACTGTACTTATTGTTAAGGGGGACAGCCACTGGGATATTCTCTAGCATCTGACTCCTGCCCTTCCCTCTCCCGACTGTTACCCGTCTATCTGTCTATCTCTCCTGTTTGTCTCCCAAGGCCCTGGTGTGGCCACTTGCCTGTAGATCCTCTCTATAACCTCTTCACTTTCCCTGACCAGACGAAGGTCATCGAGCTGCATCTCCAGTTCCCTAACGCGGTCCCTAAGGAGCTGCAGCTCGACGCATTTGGTGCAGATGTGGCCTTCCAGGAGGCTGAGAGTCTCCCAGACTTCCCACTTCTGACAACCAGTACAGAACACCAGCCTCACAGACATACTTCCTGTTTCTATTCTTCACTGGTAACCTACCTCACCTCGACCCATTATTGCCAAAGCCCCGTTGAACTGAAGCCCTCCTACTCTGGCTCCCTCTACTCTGTTACACGCTCTGTAAAACTGTCTCCTTTTAAACTCTTCGTGCTGGTCTAACTCACTGACATCCACATGCCTGCGCAGTCGCCCCTCGATCAAACCATTGCTCTACCTTCATTAATGTGCTTTGATACATCCTCAAAGAATTCAATCAGGCTGGTAAGGCAGGACCTGCCCTTGATAAAGCCACGCTGACTATCCCAAATCAGGATAGGCTGACTTGCCCTGAATGGGGAAAAGATGGGGAGGAAGGGATAATATAACAAAAGTAAGTGGGAATTTGGATGATTGGGAAGCTTTTATAACCCCAAAAAAGGCAATGAAAAAACCTATATGAGGGGAAGAGATGAAATATGAGGGCAGACCAGCCAATAATATAAAGCAGGATACCAAATGTTTTTTCAGTTATATAAAGAGTAAAAGGGAGGTGAGAGTTGATATTGGACCACTGGAAAATGATGCTGGTGAGGTAGTAATGGGGGTAGGGGGGGCAAAGAAATAGCAGATGAACTTAATAAGTACTTTGCATCTGACTTCATGTGGAAGACACTAGCAGGGTGCCAGTGGTCTGTGAGTGACAGGGAGCAGGAGTGAGAGTCATTTTATTATAAAGGAAAAAGTGCTTGGCAAGCTCAAAGGTTGTAAGATGGAGAAGTCACCTGGACTAGATGGACTACATCCCAGAGTCTTGAGAGAGGTTGCTGAAGAGATAACGAATGTATTGATCATGATCTTTCAAGAATCACTTGATTCTGGCATGGTCCCGGAGGAATGGACAATTGCAAATGTCACTCCACCCTTTAAGAAGGCAGGAAGGCAAAAGAAAGGAAATTATAGGCCAGTTAGCCTAAACTCAGTTTAGTTTAGTACAGTTGACGTTACTGTTTTCCTAGAGTCCTGCCGAAGTGTTTTGGCCTGAAATGTCAACTGTGTTCTTTTCCATAGATGCTGCCTGGCCTGCAGAGTTCCTCCAGCATTTTTTTAGATTATGAGGACACTCAGTCCTCGTTTATTGTCATTTAGAAATACATGCATTAAAAAATGATAAATTTTGTGTGTGTTGCCTCTGTCAGTCACCATTGAGCCTCCCTCACTCCAGGGAAAACATGGCCAGACTGCCCAATATCTCCCCACAACTAAAGCCCTCCAATCAGTCAACATCCTGGTGACTCTCCCTCTGCATTCTCTCCAGCTCGACCATATCCTTCCCATAGATTGGCAACAAGAACTCCACTCCGTGTGGCCTAACCAGTATTTTGTAACATGCAACAGGATGAGAGAAGCAGAGAGAACTGCACACATCAGGGAAGATCAGTTAGAACCAAGTAAAGAAACAAGCTACGCTGGCTGGGAACTATAACAGACTCCTAGAATATGCAGCCACTTTTGTTTACACAGTACCATTGCAAAAGTGAGTTTATAATTGTGATCTTCAACTGCGTGAGGACAGTACCCCTGTGCACACCACGACACTGCTGAGCAATAAGACAATCCTGAAATAATGCTGCCAGTATGTTCAGAGTAAAGACTGTCGTACACAGTATCACTCACCTTATGCAGAGATATGTGTATACATTCTGTGGTTAAGAAGGCATACGGTGTATTGGCCTTCACCAATCATGGGATTGAGTTCAGGAGCCAAGAGGTAATGTTAATATACAGAGATAATATATAGGACCCTGGTCAGACCCCACTTGGAGTACTGTGCTTAGTTCTGGTCACCTCACTACAGGAAGGATGTAGAAACTATAGAAAGGGTGCAGAGGAGATCCACAAGGATGTTGCCTGGATTGGGGAGCATGCCTTATGAGAATAGATTGAGTGAACTCGGCTTTTTTCCTTGGAGCGACAGAGAATGAGAGGTGACCTGATAGAGGTGTATAAGATGATGAGAGGCATTGATTATGTGGATAGTCAGAGGCTTTTTCCCAGGGCTGAAATGGCTAGCATGAGAGGGCACAGTTTTAAGGTGCTTGGAAGTAGGTACAGAGGAAATACAAGGGTAAGTTTTTTTACACAGAGACTGGTGTGTGGAATGGGCTGCCAGCGACGGTGGTGGAGGTGGATATGGTAGGGTCTTTTAAGAGACTCCTGGACACGTACATGGAGCTCAGAAAAATAGAGGGTTATGGGTAACCCTAGGTAATTTCTAAGGTAAGGACATGCTTGGCACAGCTTTGTGGGCTGAAGGGCCTGTATTGTGCTGTAGGTTTTCTATGTTTCTATGTTTCTATTCTGTGTGATGCCAGCCCATCTGACAGTGACTGGTTTTCATTATAATGCTGCATAGTATTTTCCTGCCTTACTATTGGACTAGTAATTAGGTACCAAGTTAAACATTCAAGCACTATTAATGCCCAGTTATGTCCACACAGCTCTTTGACTAGCGTTGGCAGTTTAAGTCTGTGTCCACTGACTTGGACAGGACCATCCCATTAGATACTCATCCTGGGTGAGCTTCCAAACATTTCACAATATCACAGTGAGCAGGAGTATCCATATAGTCTGAGAGTGATTCTGCAATACCACAGGTATGTAAATTTACTAACTGGGAACATGAGATGAGCTTAGGCTGTCATGATACAGGTTGCAATTTACGAACATGTGCACAACTCTTCGAGTGACAACTTGTAATGATCTAGAAGTTAACAGCATGAGTTGGTGCTCTCTGATGTCAGATGTAACAGTGTTCACTCTGAAACCTCAGCTTTGTATATGATGAGCATCATCTGGTTTGCACATCAGACTCTGTCCGACCGTGAGCAGTATATGTAGGAGGGTAAACTGAAATCCAAAAGGCAATCTAATAATGAGCAGATTGAAAATCAGTGTACTATTGATTAGTGTGAAATGCACTGTGTGTGTACACTGGTACGTCAATCCTGCTCAAAGAGTGTAACCTCCTGGACACTGACTCCAGATACTGTATGCACGCACATATTTGTGTGTGCTTGCCTACATACAGACTGTAAAAGCTTTTATAGATATGTAAAAAGGAAAAGACTGGTAAAGACAAATGTAGGTCCCCTGCAGACAGAAACAGGTGAATTGATTATGGGGAGCAAGGACATGGCAGACCGATTGAATAATTACTTTGGTTCTGTCTTCACTAAGGAGGACATAAATAATCTTCCAGAAATAGTAGGGGACAGAGGGTCCAGTGAGATGGAGGAACTGAGCGAAATGCATGTTAGTAGGGAAGTGGTGTTAGGTAAATTGAAGGGATTGAAGGCAGATAAATCCCCAGGACCAGATGGTCTGCATCCCAGAGTGCTTAAGGAAGTAGCCCAAGAAATAGTGGATGCATTAGTGATAATTTTTCAAAACTCGTTAGATTCTGGACTAGTTCCTGAGGATTGGAGGGTGGCTAATGTAACTCCACTTTTTAAAAAAGGAGGGAGAGAGAAACCGGGGAATTATAGACCGGTTAGCCTAACGTCGGTGGTGGGGAAACTGCTGGAGTCAGTTATCAAGGATGTGATAACAGCACATTTGGAAAGCGGTGAAATGATCGGACAAAGTCAGCATGGATTTGTGAAAGGAAAATCATGTCTGACGAATCTCATAGAATTTTCTGAGGATGTAACTAGTAGAGTGGATAGGGGAGAACCAGTGGATGTGGTATATTTGGATTTTCAAAAGGCTTTTGACAAGGTCCCACACAGGAGATTAGTGTGCAAACTTAAAGCACACGGTATCGGGGGTAAGGTATTGGTGTGGGTGGAGAATTGGTTAGCAGACAGGAAGCAAAGAGTGGGAATAAACGGGACCTTTTCAGAATGGCAGGCGGTGACTAGTGGGGTACCGCAAGGCTCAGTGCTGGGACCCCAGTTGTTTACAATATATATTAATGACCTGGATGAGGGAATTAAATGCAGCATCTCCAAGTTTGCGGATGACACGAAGCTGGGTGGCAGTGTTAGCTGTGAGGAGGATGCTAAGAGGATGCAGGGTGACTTGGATAGGTTGGGTGAGTGGGCAAATTCATGGCAGATGCAATTTAATGTGGATAAATGTGAAGTTATCCACTTTGGTGGCAAAAATAGGAAAACAGATTATTATCTGAATGGTGGCCGATTAGGAAAAGGGGAGGTGCAACGAGACCTGGGTGTCATTATACACCAGTCATTGAAAGTGGGCATGCAGGTACAGCAGGCAGTGAAAAAGGCGAATGGTATGCTGGCATTTATAGCGAGAGGATTCGAGTACAGGAGCAGGGAGGTACTACTGCAGTTGTACAAGGCCTTGGTGAGACCACACCTGGAGTATTGTGTGCAGTTTTGGTCCCCTAATCTGAGGAAAGACATCTTTGCCATAGAGGGAGTACAAAGAAGGTTCACCAGATTGATTCCTGGGATGGCAGGACTTTCATATGAAGGACTGGATGAACTGGGCTTGTACTCGTTGGAATTTAGAAGATTGAGAGGGGATCTGATTGAAACGTATAAAATCCTAAAGGGATTGGACAGGCTAGATGCAGGAAGATTGTTCCCGATGTTGGGGAAGTCCAGAACGAGGGGCCACAGTTTGAGGATAGAGGGGAAGCCTTTTAGGACCGAGATTAGGAAAAACTTCTTCACACAGAGAGTGGTGAATCTGTGGAATTCTCTGCCACAGGAAACAGTTGAGGCCAGTTCATTGGCTATATTTAAGAGGGAGTTAGATATGGCCCTTGTGGCTACAGGGATCAGGGGGTATGGAGGGAAGGCTGGGGCAGGGTTCTGAGTTGGATGATCAGCCATGATCATAATAAATGGCGGTGCAGGCTCAAAGGGCCGAATGGCTTACTCCTGCACCTATTTTCTATGTTTCTATGTAATAATGTGTGTATCTAAATGTGTACATGTATGTGTCTGTGTCTATGTACCTCTCTGTGTGCTTTGTCTGTGTATCTCCTAAAGTGCGTGGCACTGTGTGTGCATAATGGATGTGTGCCTGTGATCATGTACATGTGTCTGTGTATGTCTCTGACCCTCAACTCAAGAGCCCCTCAGGGCTGTGTCCTAAGCCCCCTCCTTTACTCTCTGTACACCCATGACTGTGTTGCCACCCACAGCTCCAATCTGCTAATTAAATTTGCTGACGACACTACACTGATTGGCCTAATCTCAAATAATAATGAGGCAGCCTACAGAGAAGAAATCATCACCCTGACACAGTGGTGTCAAGAAAACAACCTCTCCCCCAATGTCGCAAAAACAAAGGAGCTGGTTGTGGACTACAGGAGGAATGGAGACAGGCTCATCCCTATTGAAATCAATGGATCTGGAGTTGAGAGGGTGAACAGCTTTAAGTTCCTTGGCATACACATCACTGAGGATCTCATGTGGTCTGTACATACCGGTTGTGTGGTAAAAAAGGCAAAACAGTGTCTCTTTCACCTCAAACGGTTGAAGATGTCATGGTCCGGTCTGTGAAGTCCGCATTCCGGTTCACGGTCCGGTCCATCGATCCTTATTCCAGGTTTTCCTGTTTTCCTTTGTCCTGTGTGTGCCTTAATTAAGGCACATGATTCTCATCTTGGGCTGGCTACATAAACAGCTCCTGGATTCAGCTTCAGTTGCTGGACTGTTCCCTTCCCTCCCCTTCCCCTTCCTTCTGAAGACCTTCCTGCAGCCTTCGCCTGAAGCCCTGTCTGCAGCCTTCGCCTGAAGCCCTGTCTGCAGCCTTCGCCTGAAGCCCTGTCTGCAGCCTTCGCCTGAAGCCCTTCCTGCAGCCTTCGCCTGAAGCCCTTCCTGCAGCCTTCGCCTGAAGCCCTTCCTGCAACCTTCACCTGAAACCCTGTCTGCAACCTTCGCCTGAAGCCCTGCCTGAAGCCCTTCCTGCAGCCTTCGCCTGAAGCCCTTCCTGAAGCCCTTCCTGCAGCCTTCGCCTGAAGCCCTTCCTGCAGCCTTCGCCTGAAGCCCTTCCTGCAGCCTTCGCCTGAAGCCCTTCCTGCAGCCTTCGCCTGAAGCCCTGTCTGCAGCCTTCGCCTGAAGCCCTGTCTGCAGCCTTCGCCTGAAGCCCTGTCTGCAGCCTTCGCCTGAAGCCCTTCCTGCAGCCTTCGCCTGAAGCCCTTCCTGCAGCCTTCGCCTGAAGCCCTTCCTGCAGCCTTCGCCTGAAGCCCTGTCTGCAGCCTTCGCCTGAAGCCCTGTCTGCAGCCTTCGCCTGAAGCCCTTCCTGCAGCCTTCGCCTGAAGCCCTTCCTGCAGCCTTCGCCTGAAGCCCTTCCTGCAGCCTTAGCCTGAAGCCCTTCCTGCAGCCTTCGCCTGAAGCCCTGTCTGCAGCCTTCGCCTGAAGCCCTGTCTGCAGCCTTCGCCTGAAGCCCTTCCTGCAGCCTTCGCCTGAAGCCCTTCCTGCAGCCTTCGCCTGAAGCCCTTCCTGCAGCCTTAGCCTGAAGCCCTTCCTGCAGCCTTAGCCTGAAGCCCTGTCTGCAGCCTTCGCCTGAAGCCCTGCCTGCAGCCTTCGCCTGAAGCCCTGCCTGCAGCCTTCGCCTGAAGCCCTTCCTGCAGCCTTCGCCTGAAGCCCTTCCTGCAGCCTTCGCCTGAAGCCCTTCCTGCAGCCTTAGCCTGAAGCCCTTCCTGCAGCCTTAGCCTGAAGCCCTTCCTGCAGCCTTAGCCTGAAGCCCTGCCTGCAGCCTTAGCCTGAAGCCCTGCCTGCAGCCTTCGCCTGAAGCCCTGCCTGCAGCCTTCGCCTGAAGCCCTTCCTGCAGCCTTCGCCTGAAGCCCTTCCTGCAGCCTTCGCCTGAAGCCCTTCCTGCAGCCTTCGCCTGAAGCCCTTCCTGCAGCCTTCGCCTGAAGCCCTTCCTGCAGCCTTGCCTGCAATGCTGTCAAGTTCAACCCCCAGAGCAAGACCAGGGCCTTACTGTGTCAAGATAAGGAACTGTCTTTCATTGTTTAGAACTGTCTTTTTGTGTCCTCGCCTTCACTAGGTAGGTCCGGCAGTTTGCCGCTACCTTGTGTTGGGAAACATCTCTTTGTGCCCTCGCCTCCGCTGGGTAGGTCCGGCCGTTTGCCGCTACCTTGAGTGGAGATCTGTCTCTCAGTGTTCTGTGTATGAGTCCTGGCCCTACGTCCTACTCCATAGGAGGGGTCCTAACTCTGTGTTGAGCCCCGATCCCAAGTCCTGTTCCCAAGGAGGGGTCCCGCTCTGTGTTCCATGTTCCTGTTCTCTCACAGCCAAGGCTCTGCATTCCTGTTCTCTCACGACCAAGGCTCTGCGATCCTGTCTCCCCCGACCAAGTCAAGGCTTCGTGTTCATGTCCTGTCCATGTGCTTCACCCAGCCCAGTAGTACCTCCCCCAGCCCGGTGTTGGGGTTCCCTCGTTCTGTCCAAGAGTCTCTCGTCCTGTCCAAGTCTAGGCTTTGTGTTCTCGTCCTGTCCATGTGCCTCGTCCTGTGGGAGTTCCACGTCCTGTTCTGTAGCCACTTCCTGTCCTTGCCAAGATCCTAGTCCCGAGTCCTAGCCTAGACCCGGGTTCCGGTTCCAAGTCAAGACCCAAGTTCTGGGTCTTTGTCCAGGCTCTTGTTCCGGAGTTCCATGTCACTAGTCCAGGATCCTTGTTCCTAGTTCCTTGTCCAGGTTCTGTGTTTCTTGTCCATGTCCTAGCCCAGGCCCTGCATCCTAGTCTTGTCCAGGGCCTGTGTCAATGTCTAACGTCCTTTCTTCCCACTTCCCTTGCTTTCTTGACACTCCGAGTCCTGTTCCTAGTGCTTCAGTGTCTGTGTCTTGCATTTGGGTCTGCTCCCAGCGCCCTGCTTATGACAGAATAAGTTTGGTATGGGCCCCCAAATCCTAAGAATTTTCTACTGGGGCACAATTGAGAGCATGCTGCCCGGCTGCATCACTGCCTGGTATGGGAACTGTACTTCCCTCAATCACAGGTCTCTGCAGAGAGTGGTGCGGACAGCCCAGGTCATCTGTAGATGTGAACCTCCCACTATTCAGGACATTTACAGAGACAGGTGTGTAAAAAGGGCCCGAAGGATCATTGGTGACCCGAGTCACCCCAACCGCAAACTGTTATAGCTGCTATCATCTGGGAAACGGTACCGCAGCATAAAAGCCAGGACCAACAGGCTCCAGGACAGCTTCTTCCACCAGGTCATCAGGCTGATTAATTCATGCTGATACAATTGTATTTCTATGTTATATTGACTATCCCGTTGTACATACTATTATTACAAATTACTATAAATTGCACATTGCACACTTAGATGGAGATGTAACGTAAAGAGTTTTACTCCTCATGTATATGAAGGATGTAAGTAATAAAGTCAATTCAAATTCAAAGCATTTGTATGTGTCCACGCATTATATGTTAGTGTGTATCTCTGTGTGCGTGTGTATGTGTGTACAGCTGGCAGGCTGAGTGTGCCATTACTCACTTCCATCCTGGCAGTACTCCACCAGGTAACCGTCCAGCCCAGCTGCCCCCACCTTCTCTGGGGTTCTCCACTTCAGGGCAACAGATGTGTCAGTCACATCTTCCACGGTCAGGTTGGTGGGTTCACTGGTGGGAACTGCATCAAGAGCAGACAGTATGAGACACCATCCCCTCCCTCTCTCACCCCTCATCTCATCCAGGGAATTCCAACTACCTGCCCGGGAACAGGGTTAGAGAGACATCAGTTACCCCAGCCCCACTGGGAAGGGCAGACAGATATAACGTCAGCTGGTAGAGCTGTGATCTCACCATGTCAGAGACCCAGCTTCACTGTCAGCCTTTGTGTGCAGCTTGCACCTTCTCCTTATGACAGTGTCGCTTCCCCGAGGACTCCAGTTACCTCCCCTGCCTCAGAGGCATGCAGTTCATTAGCTGCTGTGTGCAGAGTGGCAGAATCTGAGAGGGAGTTAATGGGATTGTGGACAGGGTAAAATGGAAATGGTGTAATGTCCAATGGTCAAGGATAACTTGCCTCATGAAGATGGCACCCATCACTACGGACCCTCACCAGCCGGACATGCCCACTTCTCATCACTGCCATCAGGAAGGAGGTATGGGAGCATCAAGATCCACATTCAATATTTTGAGAATAATTTCTTTCCCTCCACCGTCAGGTTTCTAAGTGTCCATGAATAGTACCTCACTATTCCATTTCCACACTATATATGTATATATGTATCTATTGGAACTATGTATGTATGGAACTGTATATGTATGTATTGGAACTATGTATTCATTGGAGCATTTTTTACTTTTATGTCTTACTGGACTGCTGCCCCAAAACAAATGTGATGACACATCACTGATTCAGGTTCTGGGATTGGTGTAGATGATTAGTAGGGACTCAGTGGGCTGAAAGGCCTGCCATTACATAGATCTCACTCATGGGTCTTCTCGCCCAGTCCTCTCTCTGGAAACAGAGCCTCACCCCGCACCCCTTTGCCAGCTTCCGCGCTCACCAATGGGCATGAAGGGTTGAGAGGCAGGGCTGTGCCGAGACATGCCGATGGCATTCACAGCGTAGACTCTCATCTCATACAGGACGCCTTCAATCATCTGCTTGGCCTCGTACTTTGTCTCCTTCCAAAGGTCAAAGTTCAGCCTCATCCAGCGATAGCTCTTCTTCTTCTTCCGCTCCAGGACGTACCCTGTCAGGCAGAATTAGGAGAGGGTGTGTGTATGTCTGTGAGAGAGACAGGGAGGGAGGGGTTTGGAAAATGGAGGCATAGAGAGAGAGAGAGAGAGATGGAAGGCCAATGGGAAAGTAAGAGAGAGGCAGAAGAAGGATAAGGAAGGAGAGGTATCACCTCCAATTACAGTAATTGGACTCATTCCTCAATCACACTTCATTTACACCGTCTGGCCCCTATCACCATTTTCCATCTTGCCCTGCTGCAGCTTTCACAAGGGAGTGCCAGAAGCAGAACGATAGAGGGAAAGTTGGACATCAGGGGGACGGAAGGGAGAAGAGAGGGAGGGGATGGAAGAGAGAGGGAAGGGGAGACAGGATGGAGAATGTGGAGGAGAGGAAGAAAAAGTGGGTAGTGGTGAGAGAGGGAGGGAGGGGAAGAGGAGGGAAGGGAAGAGAGAGAAATAGGGAGGAAGAGAGAGGTTAGGGAGACGGGGCAGAGTGAGTGTTACAAGGAGAGGGACGTAGGGAGATAGGTGAGGTGAGGGGCTGCAGGGACAGGTGAAGGGAGAGAGGTGTAGAGAGGGGAGTGTAGGAAGGGACAAACACGAGATGAGTAAGGAAGTGACGGAGAGTAATCCGGAGAATCAGTCGGTCTCTTACCCAGCACCGGCTCACCCCCATCAAACACTGGTGGCTTCCACTGGATCGTGCAGCAGTCTTCTCCAACGCTCAGCACCTTAGGGGCCTCTGGCGGGTCGGGGACATCTGCAGAGGCATGGAGAATATCAGTGCAGATTGCAGTGGGGGAGTTAGCAGGGCAGAGAGTGACACTGGGGGAGGGAGAGTTGGGCGGGTTATTGGTCGAAGTCCAGCTAAAGGGAGCAGCCTATGTCTGGGGAAAGCAGTGCAGGGGTGTAGGGGTGAAGGTTACTCAGCTCCCACCAACACCAAGGGCCCTTCCTGTGATGCACTGGTCAGCTTTCCCTTTGAGCAACGCTCTGGCTGGGGGGAGGTGTGTTTGGGTGTAATTTGGGGGTGGGCCCTGGAGGGGGCATTTGGGGGTAATTTGGGGGTGGGCCCTGGAGGGCGTGTTTGGGTGTAATTTGGGGATGGGCCCTTGAGGGGGTGTTTGGGGTTAATTTGGGGGTGGGCCCTGGAGGGGGTGTTTGGGGGTAATTTGGGGGTGGGCCCTGGAGGGGGTGTTTGGGGGTAATTTGGGGGTGGGCCCTCCTGTTGTTACTCAATACGAGGGCTCAAGGTTCCCAGGGCCACCCAGAAGCAGCTTCTCCACCCGAGTCATTCGGGCCGAAGAGGCGGTAGCTGTTACCGATACTCACCCACCACCTTGACGGTGATGTCAGCCCGATCCTGCCCCGCGGGGTTTTGCACCAGCACAGTATAGACACCCTGATCGGACTGTTCTGCTCCCTCTAGGATGAAGACACAGTGATCGGGGTGGTACTCCACGTGCACCCGCCCTTCCAACTCGGTGATCACCTGGACACAGGGACAGCGTCAGGGTAATAGACTCACACCACAGTGCTACAGCCCCCCAACCATTCACCTCAGGGGGACATGGACATGAACCCTTCATCCCGGACATGGATCCCTGACTCTTCATCCCAGGAGATAAGGACCCCCAACCTTTCACAATGGAGGGATACCCTCCAACCTGTTACTCCAGTGTGTGTTTACACAACCTCATCCATGTCACAGAGCACTTGGCCAAATGTCTGGGCCAAACAAATTGTCTCCCTAAGCTCATCCCATTTGCCTATCTTTGGCCCAGATCCCTCTAATCCTTTCCTATTCCCAAGTATCTGTGCAAATGTCTTTTAGATGTTTAATTATACTCCCCTCTACCAGCTCTACCCTCTGGCAGCTCATTCCACAGGCCCTCCAGGTGGAAAGATTTCCTCTAATATCCTTTAAAATTGCATCCCCTCTCAAATAAAACCTGTGCCTTCGAGTTTTAGATGGCCTGTCCTGGGTTAAAGTCTCTGATCATCTTCCTCGTCTTCATCACTTATGGCCTTATAATCTTCTATAAGGTCCCGGTTGATCCAGTCTCAGTAATGAGTGTCTTGCAGACAGGTTTGCTAGACCTGTTGGGAGAGGTTTAAGCTAATATGGCAGGGGCGTGGGAACCAGGACGATAGAGCTGAGGATGAGCCAGCAGGTTTACAAGTAGGTGATGGGTGGAACATGAACATAAGGAAGGACAAGCCAATGATTGGGTACAAATGCAGGCAGACCAAAGACTTAAATTGTACCACAGAGGCAAAATATGCAGGACTGAAAGTGCTGTATTTAAATGTGCGTAGCATAAGGTGGACGAACTTGCGGCACAATTAGAGATTGGTTGGTATGATGTTGTGGGCATCATTGAGTTGTGGCTGAAAGAAGACCATAGTTCGGAGTTTAACAGCAAAGGATATACTTTGTATCAAAAGGACAGGCAGGAAGGCATAGGGGTGGTGTGGCTCTGTTGGTAAGAGATAGAATTACATCTTTAGGTGACATAGGGTCAGAGAATGTTGAATCTCTGTGGGTGGAGTTAGGAAACTGCAAGGGTAGAAAAAAACATTATGGGAATCATATATAGGCCTTCAAATAGTAGTCAAGATGTGGAGTTGAGATTGCAAAAGGAGCTGGAAAAGGCATGTAATAAGGGTAATGTCACAATTGTAATGGGGGAGTTCAATATGCAAGAGGTTTGGAAAATTAGGTTGGTGTCAGATTGCAAGAGAGGGAATTTGTTGAATGTCTACAAGATGGCTTTTTGGAACAACTTATGCTTGAGCCTACTCAGGGAAATGCTATCTTAGATTGAGTGTTGTGCAATGACCCAAATCTTAATAGGGAGCTTAACTTAAAGGAACCCTTAGGAGGCAATGATCGTAATATGACTGAATTCATCTGCAATTTGAGAGGGAAAAGCATAAGTCACTTCTGTCGCAATTGAATAAAGGGAATTACGTAGAAACGTAGAAAATAGGTGCAGTAGTAGGCTATTCGGCCCTTCGAGCTTGCACTGCCATTCAGTATGATCATGGCTGATCATCCAACTCAGAACCCTGTACCAGCCTTCCCTCCATACCCCCTGATCCCTTTAGCCACAAGGGCCATATATATCGTAAATATAGCCAATGAACTGGCCTCAACTGTTTCCTGTGGCAGAGAATTCCACAGATTCACCACTCTCTGTGTAAAGAAGTTTTTCCTAATCTCGGTCCGAAAAGGCTTCCCCTCTATCCTCAAACTGTGACCCCTCGTTCTGGACTTCCCCAACATCGGGAACAATCTTCCTGCATCTAGCCTGTCCAATCCCTTTAGGATTTTATACGTTTCAATCAGATCCCCCTTCAATCTTCTAAATTCAAACGAGTATAAGCCTAGTTCATCCAGTCTTTCATCATATGAAAGTCCTGCCATCCCAGGAATCAATCTGGTGAACCTTCTTTGTACTCCCTCTATGGCAAGGATGTCTTCCCTCAGATTAGGGGACCAAAACTGCACACAATACTCCAGGTGTGGTCTCACCAAGGCCTTGTACAACTGCAATAGTACCTCCCCGCTCCTGTACTCGAATCCTCTTGCTATAAATGCCAGCATGCCATTCGCCTTTTTCACCGCTTGCTGTACCTGCATGCCCACTTTCAATGACTGGTGTATAATGACACCCAGGTCTCGTTGCACCTCCCCTTTTCCTAATCGGCCACCATTCAGATAATAATGTAGTCCTGACGAAGGGTCTCGGCCTGAAACGTCGACTGCACCTCTTCCTAGAGATGCTGCCTGGCCTGCAGCGTTCACCAGCAACTTTTATGTGTGTTCAGATAATAATCTGTTTTCCTGTTTTTGCAACCAAAGTGGATAACTTCACATTTATCCACATTAAATTGCATCTGCCATGAATTTGCCCACTCACGTAACCTATCCAAGTCACCCTGCATCCTCTTATCATCCTCCTCACAGCTAATACTGCCGCCCAGCTTCATGTCATCCGCAAACTTGGAGATGCTGCATTTAATTCCCTCATCCAAGTCAGTAATATATATTGTAAACAACTGGGGTCCCAGCACTGAGCCTTGCTGTACCCCACTAGTCACTGCCTGCCATTCTGAAAAGGTCCCGTTTATTCCCACTCTTTGCTTCCTGTCTGCCAACCAATTCTCTATCCACATCAATACCTTACCCCCAATACCATGTGCTTTAAGTTTGCACACTAATCTCCTGTGTGGGACCTTGTCAAAAGCCTTTTGAAAATCCAAATATACCACATCCACTGGTTCTCCCCTATCCACTCTACTAGTTACATCCTCAAAAAATTCTATGAGATTCGTCAGACATGATTTTCCTTTCACAAATCCATGCTGACTTTGTCCGATGATTTCACCGCTTTCCAAATGTGCTGTTATCACATCCTTGATAACTGACTCCAGCAGTTTCCCCACCACCGACGTTAGGCTAACCAGTCTATAATTCCCTGGTTTCTCTCTCCCTCCTTTTTTAAAAAGTGGGGTTACATTAGCCACCCTCTAATCCTCAGGAACTAGTCCAGAAGCTAAAGAGTTTTGAAAAATTATCACTAATGCATCCACTATTTCTTGGGCTACTTCCTTAAGCACTCTGGGATGCAGACCATCTGGCGCTGGGGATTTACCCGCCTTTAATCCCTTCAATTTACCTAACACCACTTCCCTACTAACATGTATTTCCCTCAGTTCCTCCATCTCACTGGACCTTCTGTCCCCTACTATTTCTGGAAGATTATTTATGTCCTCCTTAGTGAAGACAGAACCAAAATAATTATTCAATTGGTCTGCCATGTCCTTGCTCCCCATAATCAATTCACCTGTTTATGTCTGTAGGGGACCTACATTTGTCTTAACCAATTACAGAGGCATCTACAGAGAATTACAGAGGCATGAGAGAGGAACTTGCCCAGGTGGATTGGAGGAGGATACTGGTGGGGAATGATGGCAAAGCAGAGATGGCTGAAGTTTCTGTTAATAACTCACAAGGCGCAGGATAGCTATGTCCCACAGAGGAAGTTCTCAAATGGCAGGGGTAGGCAACCGTGGCTGACAAGGGAAGTTAAGGACTACATAAAAGGGTATATAAGGTAGCAAAAGTGAGTGGGAAGGTGGATGATTGGGAAGCTTTTAAAATCCAAGAAAAGGCAACCAAAAAAGCTAAAGAAGGGAAAAGATGAAATATGAGGGCAAACTAGTCAATAATATAAAGCAGGATACTAAAAGATTTTTCAGTTATATAAAGAGTAAAAGGGAGGTGAGAGTTGATATTGGACCACTGGAAAATGTTGCTGGTGAGGTAGTAATGGGGGGGGGGCGGGCAATGAAATGGAAAATGAACTTAGTAAGTTCTTTGCATCTGACTTCATGTAGAAGACACAAACAGTGTGACAGAAGTCTATAAGTGTCAGGGTGCAAGAGTGAGTACCATTGCCATTACAAAGGAAAAGGTGCTTGGCAAGTTCAAAGGTTTTAAGGTGGATAAGTCAGTTGGACCAAATGGACGACATCCCAGAGTTCTGAGAGAGGTTGCTAAAGAGATAACGGATGCATTGGTCATGATCTTTCAAGAATCACTTGATTCTGGCATGGTCCCGGAGAACTGGAAAATTGTAAATGTCATTCCACTATTTAAGAAGGAAAGTAGGCAAAAGAAAGAAAATTATAGTTAGCTTAACTTTAGCGGTGGGGAAAGTGTTGGAGTCTATTATTAAGGATGAGGTTTCAGGGTACTTGGAAACTAATGATAAAATTAGTCAAAGACAGCATAGTTTCTGCAAAGGGAAATCCTGTCTGACATTCTTCGAGGAGTAACACGCAGGGTGGACAAAGGAGAGGCAGTGGATGTCATTTACTTGGATTTTCAAAAGGCGATTGATAAGGTACCACATATAAGATTGTTTAATAAGATATAATCCTATGGCTATACAGGAAAGATACTGACACGGATAGAGGAATGCCTGACAGGCAAGAGGCAGTGAGTGGGAATAAAAGGGGGCCTTTTCTGGTTGGCTGCCAGTGACTAGTGGTGTTCTTCAGGGGTCAGTATTGGGACTGCTACTTTTCATATTGTTTGTCAAAGGTTTGGATAATGGAATTGATGGCTTTGTGGCAAAGTTTGCAGATGATTTGAAGGTAAGTGGAGGGGTAGGTAGTGCTGAGGAAGCAATGCGATTGCAGCAGGACTTGGAAAAATTTGAAGAATGGGCAAAAACGTGGCAGATGGAATACAGTGTTGGAAAATGTATGATCATGTAAAAGGTACAATAGTGCAGACTATTATCTAATTCAGGAGAAGGTTCAAACATCAGAGGTGCAGAGGGAATTGGGAGTCCTTGTACAAGATTCCCAGAGGTTAATTTACAGGTTGAGTCTGTGGTAAAGAAGGCAAATGCAATGTTGGTAGTTATTTCAAGGGGAATAGAATATAAAAGCAAGGAGATAATGCTGAGCCTTTATGAAGCACTAGTCAAGCCGTATGGAGTGTTGTCAACAGTTTTGGGCCCATATCTCAGAAAAGATGTGTTGTCATTGGAGAGAGTCCAGAGGAGGTTCACGTGGATCATTCCGGGAATGAAGGGGTTAACATATGCGGAAAATTTGACAGCTTTGGGCCTGTACTCACTGGAATTTAGAAGAATGCTGGGGGATCTCATTGAAAACTACGGAATGTTGAAAGGACGAGATAGGGTGGATGTGGAGAGGATGTTTCCTCTGGTGGGGTATCAGCCTCAAGAGGGCACAGCCTCAGAATTGAGGAGTGACCTTTTAGAACAGAGATAAGGAGGAATTTTTTAGCCTGAAAGTAGTGAATTCTGTGTAATGTCCTTTCACAGAACACGGTGAAGGCCAAATCTGTGGGTATATTTAAGGCGGAAGTTGATCCTGATCGGTCAGGGTATCAAAGGATATGGCAAGAAGGCAAGTGTATGGGGTTGAGTGGCAACTGGGATCAGTCATGATGGAATGGTGGAGCAGACCCGATGGGCTGAATGGCCTAATTCTGCTCCTATGTCTTATGGTCTTATGTTCTTTTTGACACCTCCTCTAGCTTTACAGCATCTGAGTTGTGTTTGTGTCGATGCAAGAGGAGAGCAAGCAGACTGAATCAGGATGGACGGTGAACCCTGAGACTGCACCCATTAGTTTCCAGCTGAGCTCTCCTCAGAGCCCCGCACTCAGCCCAGAAATGAGTTCAAGCAGATCATGGTCCTCTGCTTCCTTTGGATCTACTCTCCACAGTGTGCAGATCTCTACTCTGTGTGCAGTTCATTGTGTATATTAGCACCATCCCTCCTCGTACGCCCTTCTCTCCCACCGGGTGAGTCGTGATCTAGTGTAAACCTGGGGTATCCCTACTTGTACACCCTTCTGTCCCACCGGGTGGGTCGTGATCTAGCGTAAACCTGGGGTATCCCTCCTCGTACGCCCTTCTGTCCCACCGGGTGAGTTGTGATCTAGTGTAAACCTGGGGTATCCCTCCTCGTACGCCCTTCTGTCCCACCGGGTGGGTCGTGATCTAGTGTAAACCTGGGGTATCCCTCCTCGTACACCCTTCTGTCCCACCGGGTGGGTCGTGATCTAGTGTAAACCTGGGGTATCCCTCCTCGTACACCCTTCTGTCCCACCGGGTGGGTCGTGATCTAGTGTAAACCTGGGGTATCCCTCCTCGTCACCCTTCTGTCCCACCGGGTGAGTTGTGATCTAGTGTAAACCTGGGGTATCCCTCCTCGTCACCCTTCTGTCCCACCGGGTGAGTCGTGATCTAGTGTAAACCTGGGGTATCCCTCCTCGTCACCCTTCTGTCCCACCGGGTGAGTCGTGATCTAGTGTAAACCTGGGGTATCCCTCCTCGTACGCCCTTCTGTCCCACCGGGTGAGTCGTGATCTAGTGTAAACCTGGGGTATCCCTCCTTGTACGCCCTTCTCTCCCACTGGGTGGGTCGTGATCTAGTGTAAATAGGAGGTATCCCTCCTCGTACACCCTTCTGTCCCACCGGGTGGGTCGTGATCTAGTGTAAACCTGGGGTATCCCTCCTTGTACACCCTTCTGTCCCACCGGGTGAGTCGTGATCTAGTGTAAACCTGGGGTATCCCTCCTCGTACGCCCTTCTGTCCCACCGGGTGGGTCGTGATCTAGTGTAAACCTGGGGTATCCCTCCTTGTACGCCCTTCTCTCCCACCGGGTGGGTCGTGATCTAGTGTAAACCTGGGGTATCCCTCCTCGTACGCCCTTCTGTCCCACCGGGTGAGTCGTGATCTAGTGTAAACCTGGGGTATCCCTCCTCGTACACCCTTCTGTCCCACCGGGTGAGTTGTGATCTAGTGTAAACCTGGGGTATCCCTCCTCGTCACCCTTCTCTCCCACCGGGTGAGTCGTGATCTAGCGTAAACCTGGGGTATCCCTCCTCGTCACCCTTCTCTCCCACCGGGTGAGTCGTGATCTAGTGTAAACCTGGGGTATCCCCCCTCGTCACCCTTCTGTCCCACTGGGTGGGTCGTGATCTAGTGTAAACCTGGGGTATCCATCCTCGTACGCCCTTCTGTCCCACCGGGTGAGTCGTGATCTAGTGTAAACCTGGGGTATCCCTCCTCGTCACCCTTCTCTCCCACCGGGTGAGTCGTGATCTAGTGTAAACCTGGGGTATCCCTCCTCGTACGCCCTTCTGTCCCACCGGGTGAGTCGTGATCTAGCGTAAACCTGGGGTATCCCTCCTCGTCACCCTTCTGTCCCACCGGGTGAGTCGTGATCTAGTGTAAACCTGGGGTATCCCTCCTCGTACGCCCTTCTGTCCCACCGGGTGAGTCGTGATCTAGCGTAAACCTGGGGTATCCCTCCTCGTACGCCCTTCTGTCCCACCGGGTGAGTCGTGATCTAGTGTAAACCTGGGGTATCCCTCCTCGTCACCCTTCTGTCCCACCGGGTGAGTCGTGATCTAGTGTAAACCTGGGGTATCCCTCCTCGTACGCCCTTCTGTCCCACCGGGTGAGTCGTGATCTAGCGTAAACCTGGGGTATCCCTCCTCGTACGCCCTTCTGTCCCACCGGGTGAGTCGTGATCTAGTGTAAACCTGGGGTATCCCTCCTCGTACGCCCTTCTGTCCCACCGGGTGAGTCGTGATCTAGCGTAAACCTGGGGTATCCCTCCTCGTCACCCTTCTGTCCCACCGTGTGAGTCGTGATCTAGTGTAAACCTGGGGTATCCCTCCTCGTACGCCCTTCTGTCCCACCGGGTGAGTCGTGATCTAGCGTAAACCTGGGGTATCCCTCCTCGTCACCCTTCTGTCCCACCGGGTGAGTCGTGATCTAGTGTAAACCTGGGGTATCCCTCCTCGTACGCCCTTCTGTCCCACCGGGTGAGTCGTGATCTAGTGTAAACCTGGGGTATCCCTCCTCGTACACCCTTCTGTCCCACCGGGTGAGTCGTGATCTAGTGTAAACCTGGGGTATCCCTCCTCGTCACCCTTCTGTCCCACTGGGTGGGTCGTGATCTAGTGTCAACCTGGGGTATCCCTCCTCGTACGCCCTTCTCTCCCACCGGGTGAGTCGTGATCTAGTGTAAACCTGGGGTATCCCTCCTCGTACGCCCTTCTCTCCCACCGGGTGAGTCGTGATCTAGTGTAAACCTGGGGTATCCCTCCTCGTACGCCCTTCTCTCCCACCGGGTGGGTCGTGATCTAGTGTAAACCTGGGGTATCCCTCCTCGTACGCCCTTCTCTCCCACTGGGTGGGTCGTGATCTAGTGTAAATAGGAGGTATCCCTCCTCGTACACCCTTCTGTCCCACCGGGTGGGTCGTGATCTAGTGTAAACCTGGGGTATCCCTCCTTGTACGCCCTTCTGTCCCACCGGGTGAGTCGTGATCTAGTGTAAACCTGGGGTATCCCTCCTCGTACGCCCTTCTGTCCCACCGGGTGGGTCGTGATCTAGCGTAAACCTGGGGTATCCCTCCTCGTACGCCCTTCTGTCCCACCGGGTGGGTCGTGATCTAGCGTAAACCTGGGGTATCCCTCCTCGTACGCCCTTCTGTCCCACCGGGTGGGTCGTGATCTAGCGTAAACCTGGGGTATCCCTCCTCGTACGCCCTTCTGTCCCACCGGGTGAGTCGTGATCTAGCGTAAACCTGGGGTATCCCTCCTCGTACGCCCTTCTCTCCCACCGGGTGAGTCGTGATCTAGCGTAAACCTGGGGTATCCCTCCTCGTACGCCCTTCTCTCCCACCGGGTGAGTCGTGATCTAGCGTAAACCTGGGGTATCCCTCCTCGTACGCCCTTCTGTCCCACCGGGTGAGTCGTGATCTAGCGTAAACCTGGGGTATCCCTCCTCGTACGCCCTTCTGTCCCACCGGGTGAGTCGTGATCTAGCGTAAACCTGGGGTATCCCTCCTCGTACGCCCTTCTCTCCCACCGGGTGAGTCGTGATCTAGCGTAAACCTGGGGTATCCCTCCTCGTACGCCCTTCTCTCCCACCGGGTGAGTCGTGATCTAGCGTAAACCTGGGGTATCCCTCCTCGTACGCCCTTCTCTCCCACCGGGTGAGTCGTGATCTAGCGTAAACCTGGGGTACGCCCTTCTCTCCCTCCGTAAACCTGGGGTATCCCTCCTCGTACGCCCTTCTCTCCCACCGGGTGAGTCGTGATCTAGCGTAAACCTGGGGTATCCCTCCTCGTACGCCCTTCTCTCCCACCGGGTGAGTCGTGATCTAGCGTAAACCTGGGGTATCCCTCCTCGTACGCCCTTCTCTCCCACCGGGTGAGTCGTGATCCACCTGAGTCGTGTAGGTAAACCTGGGGTATCCCTCCTCGTACGCCCTTCTCTCCCACCGGGTGAGTCGTGATCTAGCGTAAACCTGGGGTATCCCTCCTCGTACGCCCTTCTCTCCCACCGGGTGAGTCGTGATCTAGCGTAAACCTGGGGTATCCCTCCTCGTACGCCCTTCTCTCCCACCGGGTGAGTCGTGATCACGGGTGAGTGTGCTAGTGTAAACCTGGGGTATCCCTCCTCGTACGCCCTTCTCTGTCCCACCGGGTGAGTCGTGTCGTAAACCTGGGGATCTAGTCCCCTTCTGTAAGTCGTGATCTAGTGTAAACCTGGGGTATCCCTCCTCGTACGCCCTTCTCTCCCACCGGGTGAGTCGTGATCTAGTGTAAACCTGGGGTATCCCTCCTCGTACGCCCTTCTGTCCCACCGGGTGAGTCGTGATCTAGTGTAAACCTGGGGTATCCCTCCTCGTACGCCCTTCTGTCCCACCGGGTGAGTCGTGATCTAGTGTAAACCTGGGGTATCCCTCCTCGTACGCCCTTCTGTCCCACCGGGTGGGTCGTGATCTAGTGTAAACCTGGGGTATCCCTCCTCGTACGCCCTTCTGTCCCACCGGGTGAGTCGTGATCTAGTGTAAACCTGGGGTATCCCTCCTCGTACGCCCTTCTGTCCCACCGGGTGAGTCGTGATCTAGTGTAAACCTGGGGTATCCCTCCTCGTACGCCCTTCTGTCCCACCGGGTGAGTCGTGATCTAGTGTAAACCTGGGGTATCCCTCCTCTGTCCCACCGGGTGGTCGTGATCTAGGTAAACCTGGGGTATCCCTTCGTGTCCCACCGGGTGAGTCGTGATCTAGTGTAAACCTGGGGTATCCCTCCTCGTACGCCCTTCTGTCCCACCGGGTGAGTCGTGATCTAGTGTAAACCTGGGGTATCCTTCCTCGTACGCCCTTCTGTCCCACCGGGTGGGTCGTGATCTAGTGTAAACCTGGGGTATCCCTCCTCGTACGCCCTTCTGTCCCACCGGGTGGGTCGTGATCTAGTGTAAACCTGGGGTATCCCTCCTCGTACCCCTTCTGTCCCACCGGGTGGGTCGTGATCTAGTGTAAACCTGGGGTATCCCTCCTCGTACGCGTCCCTCTCTGTCTCCTGTACACCTTCTTCACTGTCCCACCGGGTGGAGTCGTGATCTAGTGTAAACCTGGGGTATCCCTCCTCGTACGCCCTTCTGTCCCACCGGGTGAGTCGTGATCTAGTGTAAACCTGGGGTATCCCTCCTCGTACGCCCTTCTGTCCCACCGGGTGAGTCGTGATCTAGTGTAAACCTGGGGTATCCCTCCTCGTACGCCCTTCTCTCCCACCGGGTGAGTCGTGATCTAGTGTAAACCTGGGGTATCCCTCCTCGTACGCCCTTCTGTCCCACCGGGTGAGTCGTGATCTAGTGTAAACCTGGGGTATCCCTCCTCGTACGCCCTTCTGTCCCACCGGGTGAGTCGTGATCTAGTGTAAACCTGGGGTATCCCTCCTCATACGCCCTTCTCTCCCACCGGGTGAGTCGTGATCTAGTGTAAACCTGGGGTATCCCTCCTCGTACGCCCTTCTGTCCCACCGGGTGGGTCGTGATCTAGTGTAAACCTGGGGTATCCCTCCTCGTACGCCCTTCTGTCCCACCGGGTGAGTCGTGATCTAGTGTAAACCTGGGGTATCCCTCCTCGTACGCCCTTCTCTCCCACTGGGTGGGTCGTGATCTAGTGTAAATCTGAGGTATCCCTCCTCGTACGCCCTTCTGTCCCACCGGGTGAGTCGTGATCTAGTGTAAACCTGGGGTATCCCTCCTCGTACGCCCTTCTCTCCCACCGGGTGAGTCGTGATCTAGTGTAAACCTGGCGTATCCCTCCTTGTGCGCCCTCCTCTCTCACCAGGTGAGCTGTGAGCATAAACCTGGGGAAGTGGGTCCCTCTGTCCCGAGCGTACCTTATCACCCTTGGTCCAGACCACGGTGGGAGTTGGCTCTCCACTGATGGGCACATCCAAACGCAGCTTGTTCCCAGCCACGACCACTATGGTGGCATCAGGAATGCTGCCTAAACAGTCCAGGTGAATCTTGGGGGGATCTGTGGGGGTCAGGAACACCTCCATTAGCACTGGAGCTGGGCAGGACTGAGCATGCTACAGTCAGGAAAGCTGCAGGAAGTATAAAGACTGTACCTTGTCGGGGGACATAGTCGATTTTCACCTCTGCGGAAGACAAAGAGAGGGAGAAAGTGAATGCAAGGTGAAAGTAGGGCAAGTCTGCATGTCTCTGTGCAGACCCACACTACGTGTCTGGGTGAGCCACCACCAATCTATTAACATCCCACCCACTCCCACCTCAAGGGAGGCTCCAAACCTGATTGATACATGTACAGAAACATAGAAAGAAGGAGGGGTGGGAGGCCACTTGCCCCTTACAGTTTGCCCAACCGTTCAATCTGATTATGCGCAATCGTCCACATTTGGTTCCATACCCCTTGATCGCCAAAGTCCCACACCACCTGGTTCGAGACAGGAACTTCCCTTCAACCATCCGGTTCTTCAACCAACCTGCACAACTCAGTATAGCAGCTGTCTCAGTATAGCAACTCCATGACCACTTTGTACTGCCAGGGAGTTCGTTTGTTCCAGTTGTATTCTTGCATCATGTATAACTGATGTTTTCCTTGTGAACACTGTTTATCTGACGCTCTGTGTCGCAATGTTGCTGCAAGGAAGTTTTTCATTGCACCAGTGCATCCGTGTACTTGTGCAGAAGACAATAGACTCGATTTTGACTTTGACTGTAGCCCCGAGAAAAATATCCAACTCCCTTGTGTAATTTAATGACTGAGCTTCAATTACTGACTATGGTAGAGAATACCATTACTTCACCACCCTTGGTAGAAGAAGCTTCTCTTCATCTCAATGGCCTAGCTATTATCCAATGAGCTGATTATTGACTTCAAGAGAAAGAAACCTGAGGTCTAGGAGCCAGTCATTATCGGGGGATTAATTCATTATTATTTCAGAGAACCTGTCCTGAGCCCAACACACGACACACAACTGTAATTACAAAGAAAGCACGGCAGCACCTCTACTTCCTTAGGAGTTTGTGAAGATTTGGCACATCCTCAAAAACTTTAACAGACTTCTATAGATGTGTGGTGGACAGTATATTGACTGGTTACTTTACAGCCTGGTATGGAAACGCTAGTGCCCTTGAACTGAAAATTCTACAAAAAGGACACGGTCCCAGTCCACCGCAGACAAAGCCCTCCCCACCATCGAGCACATCTACATGGAGCGCTGTCGTAGGAAAGCAGCATCCATCATCAGGGACCCTGCCAGCCAGGTTATGCTCTCTTCTCACTGCAGCTATTGGGAAGAAGGTGCAGGAGCCTCTGTACCCACACTACCAGGTTCAGGAACAGTTACTACCCCTCAAACACCAGGCTCTTGAACCAGAAGGGATAACTTCAATCAACTTCACTGAACTATTTTCACAACCTATGGATTCAATTTTAAGGACTCTTCATCTCATGTTTTTGATATTTATTGCTTATTTATTATTATTATTATTATTATTTCATTTTTTTGTATTTGCACAGTTTGTTGACCACTCTGTCGATACAGTCTTTTATCAACTCTATTATGGTTATTGGATTTATTGAGTATGCCCGCAAGAAAATGAATCTCAGGTCTATATATGGTGACATGTATGTACTTTGATAATAAATTTACTTTGAATTTTATGAACTTTGAATTGTGACCCTGGTACTGCACCACCCCATCATCAGAAATATCTTCGTAAGTAGCATGTCCCATCCATCAGAATGTTGCAAATTCAAACAGAACATCTCTCAGTCTTCTAAACCATGGTGAATATAAGCCTAACTGATGACAGAAGCTTGGTGACTGGTTATCAGATCAATCCGTACTATCCTTTGGCCTTAACAGGCACACACTCACAGATATGGATTGCAACATTTCAACCATAAACCCCACTGTCTTCCTCAGGCACAAGTTAGTCAAGTGACAAGACCCCTAGAGACACCACCTCAGGTATAAGGAGCTGTCTCCATAACCCAATTCTCACGTCATACATCAGTCCTGCCAGTGAACATTCATTGCACTCCTGCCATATCCAGAGCATCCCTCCTTAGATACAGCATCCCAAACTGCACACAATACTCAACACGATCACAAGAGATTCTGCAGCTGCTGGAAATTTTGAGCAACATGAATTCAGCAGGTCTGGCAGCATCTGTGGAGGGAAATGAACAGTCTCTCTATCTCGAGTCTCACTAATGTCGATAAGGCCACAGTGAAACAACTGGATACAGTAGATGACTTTAACAAACTCAGAGGTAAAAACGTCACCTCACCTGGAAGGACTATTTGGGGCTGGAATGATGGTGAGGGGGGAGGGGGGAGGTGTAGGGACAGGTGAAGCACTTGTCTTGTTTGCAGAGATAAGTTCCAGGAGGGAGGAGAAAACAGACAGTGGGGAGGGGTGGGTGGAGGTAGAGGGGGAAAGATGTACTTACCTCCGAGCCCCTTCTGTTTCTCTGCCACAATTCGAGGCTCATTTTCCATTGCCTGACATGGAAGCCATCTATAATGGGATCCTTCCACTAAACACATCTTTCTCTCCATTCCCCTCCTAACCATTCTGCACTTTCCATAGGGAAAGCTCTCTACATGACTGCCTTGTCCACTTGTCCCTCCCCACTGATCCTAACTCTGCACCTGCCCTGACACATCCACCCTCACCACCATTCAGGGCCTCAAACAGTTCTTCAAGGTGGAGTGGCACTTCACTTGAAAAGGGTCATCTACTGCAGGGGTCCCCAATCTTTTTTGCGCTGCGGACCGGTTTAATATTGACAATATTCTTGCGGACCGGCCGACCCGAGGGGGTGGGGGTAGGGTTGCCAACGGACAAGAGTAGCAGTCAAAGAAAGACTACAATGACCATGAAGCCCCTGCTGATATTATTCTCTGCAAAGCGTTTTTGGCGATTCTGTTCGGGGGGGGGGCGCGCGGTGTTCATCACGACCGGAATATTGGTAATAAGGGGCTCAATTTCATTTCTAAAAGGGTTTATCTAATGAATTTAATATTAAACACACAGCGCATATTTTCCTTGCATGAATATAGTGATAAGTCAATCATCAGGGGAGGACGGGGAGCTTAAAAGTGTTGAAAGAACTTCTAGTAGAAGTGGTAGAGGGAGGTTCGATATTATTTAAAGAAAAATTGGATAGGTAAATGGACAGGAAAGGAATGGAGGAGTATGGGCTGAGTGCAGGTCGGTGGGACTAGGTGAAAGTAGCTTTCGGCATGGACTAGAAGGGCCGAGATCGCCTACTTCCGTGCTGTAATTGTTATATGGTTATATAAGTCACTTATCAGTCAATAGCATCATAATATTTTAAGTAATATTTGGATATTAAACGCACAGCAAATATTTTCCCCGTATGAATATATAAATCATTGCAAAGGTCACAGTTTGAGGATAGAGGGGAAGCCTTTTAGGACCGAGATTAGGAAAAACTTCTTCACACAGAGAGTGGTGAATCTGTGGAATTCTCTGCCACAGCAAACTGTTGAGGCCAGTTCATTGGCTATGTTTAAGAGGGAGTTAGATATGGCCCTTGTGGCTACAGGGGTCAGGGGGTATAGAGGGAAGGCTGGGTTCTGAGTTGGATGATCAGCCATGATCATAATAAATGGCGGTGCAGGCTCGAAGGGCCGAATTGCCTACTCCTGAACCTATTTTCTATGTTTCTATGTAACACACCAGTATCGCTGAATCAGTGGGAGCCCTGGGCTTGTTTCCCTGCAACAAGATGGTCCTAAGGGGTGATGGGAGACAGCGATACTCGAAGGAGGTTCCTTATGTCCAGTCTACTTAGTTTTTGTCGTATTCATTGCAGAGATATGTTGGAAATGGAAGCAACGTTTTCAGTGCTTTCCTGGCTACCTCAAGATATTCAGCCTTGACTTTGATCCAGAATGCCGGCAGAGATGTTATGTCAAACATACTTTTCAGCCCGCCATCATTTGCAAGCTCGAGGAGTTGATCTTCTTCCCGCGCTGACATGGATGACGTGCTGTTAATGACCTCGCGTGTGTTCAAGCTGAACAGTGGGCGTGACAGGGAATGAGGAAAGGTGCAGCTGACTCCTATCGCCAAATCATATCGTTTCCTCGCGGTCCGGTACCGGTCCACGGCCCGGTGGTTGGGGACCGCTGATCTACTGTATCCAGTGCTCTGAGTGTAGAGTTCTCTATATCAGTGAGGTCAGATTTAGATTGGGGGACAACTTCATCAACTAGCTTTGCTCCGTCTGCTCAAAACACAACACACAGTCTCACCCTGTACAATGGCATTAAGACACCACATCTCCAGAACTCTGACCCTCTCCTTACGTTGACCAGCACACCAATTGGCTTCTTACCCACCTACAGCACCTAATGTGACCGGTGCCCAAGGACCAGGATGTCTCTTCTCAACCTACTGCCTTTCACATAATAATCCCACTCTCTGTTACTACCACCACAGTGTGGTCTCACATTAATCCCCACTACAGTGCTCTGTTGTGTACCTACCCAATCCCTCAACCTGCACAAATCATTGGGCTTCCCTGCATCTGTCTCAAGGCAACCCTGCCCACCCAGTGTGATCTGCAGACTGGAGATATTTTATCCCTCATTTGAATCTTAATTCAACACTGCTGTTAAAATATTATCAGATGGTTCTCTAGTACCACAGATGGGTGGTTGACCTCACAATCTACCTCATTATGATCTTGCACCTTATTGTTTACCTGATCTGCACTTTCTCTGTAGCTCTTACACTCTATTGTGTACTCTGTTATTGTTTTACCGTGTACTTCAATGTACTGTCAAATGATTCGAGCAAGACGTGCTCTTCACTGTGCCTCGATACATGTCACAATCATGAACCAATTCCAGTAATCCTGTGAGTAGCTGGGATCCCAGCTCTGATCCCTATTTTATCACACTCGTCATCACCTGCCACTCAGAAAAAGAACCCTGTATTCCTCCTCTAGGTTTCCTGTCAACCAGCCAGTAGTCTGTCTGTGTCAACAGCTCATTGTCAGTCACACATGCATTCCATTTGCATGGTTATCTCGAAGCTTAGTGAAGGCCCAGTTGCTCCCTCATCTCACTCCTGGCTACATCCTGGAAATTTTCACACAACCATCTCTCTGGACAAGAGATCCCCAAGTAGTGCAACGTGAACTTGGAGGGCTGAGCATCCCCATTGCCTCACGCAGCCAGCTGCGCTGCTGTGTGCTCGTTCTGCACAAGAGAGAGTGCAGAGATTCTGCTACCCCTTCAGTTCTGGCACCTCACCCAGGAAGTTCAGCTTGGCTGAGAGGTTGAAGGCAAACCCATCTGGCACGAAGGTGTAATTCCCCTCGTCCTCTGGCCTCACGTTCTCAATGAGAAGCTTGTGGATTCTGCACAGCACAAAGAGAAACAAGGGCATTAGATACTGACACAACATGCTTAACAGTTTTGTGTCTGACTGGCATACAACACTGGAACAGTGCATACATGTCAGTAATGCAGCAGATTGCAACCGTTTGTATCTCACTGTAATACAGAGGGCTGCAACTGTTCATATCTTATCCCTGTAGTAATATGTCAGCCTGTAACTGTGGGATGTTACAGGCTTTGTTTGGCTGTAATGCAGTATCTATAAAGTGCACAAAGTGGGTTGTAGCAATCTGTGATTGACTGTGTGTAGCTGAGGAGGCTGTAACAATGTGCATCTGATAGTAAAACACAGGACTGCAACAGCAGCCTGAATCATTCTGCAAAGTGAGTGTAATGATGTCTGACAGTAACAGTCTCCTATAGCAGCCTGAATCATGCTGTAGGGTGTGTGTAATGATATCTGACAGTAACAGTGTCTCCTATAGCAGCCTGAATCATTCTGTAGGGTGTGTGTAATGATATCTGACAGTAACAGTGTCACCTACAGCAGCCTGAATCATTCTGTAAAGTGAGTGTAATGATGTCTGACAGTAACAGTCTCCTATAGCAGCCTGAATCATGCTGTAGGGTGTGTGTAATGATATCTGACAGTAACAGTGTCTCCTATAGCAGCCTGAATCATTCTGTAGGGTGTGTGTAATGATATCTGACAGTAACAGTGTCACCTACAGCAGCCTGAATCATTCTGTAAAGTGAGTGTAATGATGTCTGACAGTAACAGTCTCCTATAGCAGCCTGAATCATGCTGTAGGGTGTGTGTAATGATATCTGACAGTAACAGTGTCTCCTATAGCAGCCTGAATCATTCTGTAGGGTGTGTGTAATGATATCTGACAGTAACAGTGTCACCTACAGCAGCCTGAATCATTCTGTAGAGTGTGTGTAATGATATCTGACAGTAACAGTGTCACCTACAGCAGCCTGAATCATTCTGTAGAGTGAGTGTACTGGTGAGTATCTGACAGTAACATTTTAGGCTGTAACAATGTGCTCCTGACAGTAAAGGAACAGGTTGTAACAATGTGATTGTGACTGTAGTTGAACATGCTGTAACGGTGCATTCCTTTAACAGTGGGTGTCTGAATGATGTCTTTGAACCAGGCTCTGCATTTGACTACCCTGTTGGTGACAGCAACACAGGGTGCTGTAGCAGCCTGTATCTCACAGCAGTACAACAGTGTTAATATGGCAGAAATGAACTGTTGTCATGGTGTGTCAGACTATAACCTCACATGCTCTAATGGGCCTATCCTGAAATCCCCAGCCAGTGATGAGCCTGTTTTCCGGGATTCACTGTCTGAAGTGATGGTCGAGGTTCCTGGGGGATGGGGGTGGGGGTGGGCAAGCAGTGATCTCTGGCCGTTCTCCCACTGATCCGAGTGAGACTCCAGCTTCTCCATCGTCTCTCCTGGACCATGACATTTGCAGTTCCTCCACAGGCAGCCAACTGCCCAACCCAAGCCCTGACCCAGATTTGAATTCCCTCTCTAGCCTACAGCTGGCCTCTCAGGCACAGTGGCCAGTCAGCTCACAGACACACTGGTACCTGCCCCAGTGTTCCTCCCCGCCCCACACATCCCCACCCCCACCTTCCCCGGCCCATCACATTTACCTCCCGATGTGCGTGATCTGCAGCCGGTCACTGGACTTCACCTCCAAGCCGTCCTTAAACCATTTCCCATTCACCTTCTCGTCAGACACCTCGCACTTGAAGACTGCCTGCTCCTTGGCCTTGACAGTCAGATCAGCAATGCTCTGGTAGACCTCCAGCTGCTTCTCTGCAGGTGCGTCCATGAGGGTAGAGTGGGGGGAATGTTGGGAGAGGAGGGGAAGCAGAGAGAGAGGATGAATGGAATCTGAGACCAAGTGGTCATGATCATCTGTAGGCCTGTTTTAACATACGGTAGAATTGGCCACGGAGAGTTCAAGGTCAACTTACAACCAGGACATGTACCATCCCCTTCACCTACAAGGCAGCACATGTGCTCTCCTTGTGAAATTACGTGTGTGCATGTGAACAACATGCTCTCCTCATGCAACCACGGGTGTCTGTGTGCTCTCCACATGGAATCACGGGTGTCCGCGTGCCCTCCACATGGAATCACGGGTGTCCGATTCCTCCCCACATGGAATCACGGGTGTCCGTGTGCTCTCCTCATGCAACCACAGGTGTCTGTGTGCTCTCCACATGGAATCACGAGTGTGCGTGTGCTCTCCACATGGAATCACGGGTGTCCGCGTGCCCTCCACATGGAATCACGGGTGTCCGATTGCTCTCCACATGGAATCACGGGTGTCCGCGTGCCCTCCACATGGAATCACGGGTGTCCGTGTGGTCTCCACATGGAATCACGGGTGTCCGTGTGCACAGTGAGGCAGAGCAAAGCAAACCACTGCAGATGCTGGACATATGAAATAACTTGCTTGGAGGAACTCAGTGTTTCAGGCAGTATCTATGGGGAGAGGAAAAACTGGGTTTGGCATTTCTGGTCAATGAGCTGCCTCTGGACTGGATGTGAACCGCCACCCTGACCTTCAAATGCGGGATGGGGAGGTAGCCACCGTTTTCTGGGCAGGGCTAGTGCTGTTGGATCAGAGTCTCAATCCAAGTGGACACTGGCATCTCCACGGCTGTCCAGCCCAGCTACTGGGGACGAGCTTGGGGTGGGCAATGAGAGAAGGTCCTCAGCTGGAAGCGGATTCTATCACTCCCAACAAGAAAGGCACTGCTTGGACCGAGAGAGGGGCCCCAATGGCGTGTCTGGTTACCTTGCACTAGGAGTTCAGCCACCGACTCGCCACCATTGGTCTTGGCGGTGTAGTGACCCGCATCGTCTTTGGACACTTCATTGATGAAGAGCGTGTGCTTCTTGCCATCCTTCTTGAAGCGATACTTGAAGGTCTCCTCCCTCTTCAGCTCCTGTCCATTCCGTTCCCTGTGGGTAACAGAAAAAGCAGCAGATATAGTCCGCCCCTCCTTCCCTCTTGCTCAGACTCTGGGAACACCCTCCCCTACTTCTTCCAGTGTTGCTGGAACTCTACTTGCTCAGGAGGCTAAGGAAATTTGGCATGTCCACGATGACTCTTATCAGTTTTTACAATGCACCCGGGAAAGCATGGTGGCAACTGCTCTGCCTAAAATCAGAAGTAACGCAGAAAGTTGTGGATTTTTCTCCGCACATCACAGAGAGCACACTTCCCTTCTTCAACTCTGTGAACACATCCTGCTACCTCAGAGCAGCAGCCAAAATAAACAGAGACCCCACCCACCCTGATGGAGAATCTGACTGGATGGGGGAAGGGAGATGAAGTGAGAAGATGGGAAGATATAAAAGACTGAAAGCACAAGCCAACAAGTTCAGGGAATGCTTCTACCCCTCTGCAATAAGCTGGAAAAGGTAAAGGTCTGAAGAAGAAAGAACCTGATTGGAGAGGAGAGTGGACTATGGGAGACAGGGAAGGAGGAGGGACACCAGAGGGACATGATGGGTCAATTTTTCTTCTCCCATCTGACAAAAGATGCAAAACATGACAAGTTATAGCACCAGACTCAGGGACAGCTTCTCTTTTGCTGTTACTGGTAATGGTTTATTCTCATACCATATACTGAAATACAGTGAAAATTTTGTGGTGCACATTTTTCATACAGATCAGATCATTTCACTGAGGTAGTACAAGGTAAGGACAAAGTATAACAGCTGTAGGGAAAGTGCAAGTCAGGTAAACTATAAAATGTATGATTATAATGAGATAGATTGTCAGGTCTTTCTTTTCTTTTTAAATCTTTTTATTGAGTAAGTATACAAAAAAGGTAAGCCATATAAACATTAATACAATGTTAAAGTATAATAAAATTCCAAAAGATAACAATACCAAAAAGAAAATACTACAAACAATGTAATTTAAGCATAAGAAACCAAGATAACATAATAGTATACTAGATTTTATATATATCAATGGAAAAAAAGAAAAAAAAAACCCCAAAAAAAAACCCACCGTGCAGCTAACTAAAAGCAAAGCAAAGCAATGGGCTAACTTGAAACCAAACAGAGTTAAACTTAAAATCACGTCCTCAATCCCGACCTCCATTAAAACAGTGAAAAAAAACAAGAAGGGTAAATATTACATTAAATGAAAATATCGAATAAAAGGTCCCCAAATCTGTTCAAATTTAAATGAAGAATCATAAAGGTTACTTCTAATTTTCTCCAGATTCAAACATAAAATCGTCTGAGAAAACCAAAAAAAGGTAGTTGGAGCATTAAGCTCTTTCCAATGTTGTAAAATACATCTTTTCGCCATTAAAGTAAGAAATGCAATCATTCTACGGGCTGAAGGGGAAAGATTACTAGAAATTTTAGGTAGTCCAAAGATAGCAGTAATAGGGTGAGGAGAGATATCTATATTTAATACCTTAGAAATAATATTGAAAATATCTCTCCAAAAAGTTTCCAAAGTAGGGCAAGACCAAAACATATGAGTTAAAGAGGCTATCTGCCCCGAACATCTATCACAGAAAGGATTAATATGCGAGTAAAAACGCGCTAACTTATCTTTGGACATATGTGCTCTATGCACCACTTTAAATTGAATTAGGGAATGTTTAGCACAAATAGAGGAAGTATTAACTAATTGTAAAATCTGCCCCCAATCATCCACAGAAATGGTAAGCCCCAATTCCTGTTCCCAATCTACCCTAATCTTATCAAATGGAGCTTTCCTGAGTTTCATAATAATATTATAAATCATAGCCGATGCACCTTTCTGACATGGATTAAGGTTAATTATCGAATCTAAAATATATATAGGAGGAAGCATTGGAAAGGAAGGAAGTATAGTACTTAGAAAATTTCTAACTTGTAAATATCTAAAAAAATGTATTCTTGATAGGTTATATTTATTAGATAATTGTTCAAAAGACATAAGGGAACCATCTAAAAATAAATCCAAAAACCGTAAAATACCCTTAGTCTTCCAAGTTTGAAAAGCGCGATCCGTAAAAGAGGGAGGAAAAAATATGTTACCTAAAATAGGAATCGCTAACCCGAATTGATTAAGATCAAAAAATTTTCTGAATTGAAACCAAATACGCAAAGCATATTTAACGATCGGGTTAGAGACCTGCTTAAGGCGTTTCGAATCAAAAGGAAGAGATGAACCTAAAATAGAACCAAGTGTATAACCCTGAACAGATTGTAATTCCAATGCTACCCATTTAGGAATAGATAGTATATCCCGGTCAAGTAACCAAAATTTCATATGTCGAATATTAATAGCCCAATAATAAAATCTAAAGTTAGGTAATGCTAAACCTCCATCTCTCTTAGCTTTCTGTAAATGTATTTTACCCAGTCTCGGATTCTTATTCTGCCAAATAAATGAAGAAATTTTAGAGTCGACTTTATCAAAAAAAGATTTAGGAACGAAAATTGGTAATGCCTGAAACACATATAAAAATTTTGGCAAAAAAAACATCTTAACTGCATTAATACGACCAATCAAAGTTAAATATAAAGGAAACCATTTAGATGAAAGTTGAGTAATATGGTCTATTAATGGTAAAAAGTTAGTCTTAAATAAATCTTTATGTTTACAAGTAATTTTAATCCCAAGATATGAAAGGTAATTATTAATCAATTTAAATGGAAATTTATAATATAAGGGAAGATGTTTATTAATCGGAAAAAGTTCACTCTTACTAAGATTTAATTTATAACCTGAGAAAAGACCAAATTGTGCTAATAACTCTAAAACAGCAGGAATAGATCTCTCAGGATTAGAAATATATAAAAGTAAATCATCAGCATAGAATGATAATTTATGGGACTTTAATCCCCGAGTTATCCCAGTAATATTTGAAGATTCTCGAATAGCAATTGCAAGAGGTTCTAATGCAATATCAAATAATAGGGGACTAAGAGGACAGCCTTGTCGAGTACCACGAAAGAGAGGAAAAAAAGGTGAGTTTAAAGAGTTAGTACGAACCGAGGCTACAGGGGAGTGATATAACAGTTTAATCCAGGATATAAATTTCAGGCTAAAATTAAACATTTCAAGCACCTTAAATAAATAAGGCCATTCTACTCTATCAAAAGCTTTCTCGGCATCTAAAGAAATAACACACTCAGGAACATTTTGTGAGGGAGTATAAACGATATTTAACAATGTACGAATATTATAAAAAGAGTAACGACCTTTAATAAAACCCGTTTGGTCTTCCGAAATAATAGAAGGAAGTACTTTTTCTAGTCTATTTGCTAATAACTTAGAAAAAACTTTAGAATCAACATTTAATAAAGATATTGGTCTATAAGATGCACATTGAGCAGGGTCTTTATCCTTCTTTAGTATTAAAGAAATTGATGCTCTATTAAAAGATTCCGGAAGTTTACCAAGTTTCAAAGAAGCCTCAAAAACTTTATAGAGCCAAGGAATCAATAAAGAAGCAAAACATTTATAAAATTCAACGGTAAACCCATCAGGGCCAGGAGCTTTCCCCAGATTCATAGAAAAAATAACATTCTTAATCTCATCCATTGTAATGGAAGTATCTAATAAAGAAGACATATCCTGTGAAATCTGAGGAAAGTCTAACTTATCTAAAAAATCATTCATATATTTAGAATCTCGAGGAGACTCTGATTGATATAAAGAAGAATAAAAATCACAAAAGGTTTGATTAATCCCCACATGATCCAATATCAATCGATCATTTTGGTTATAAATCTGATTGATTTGAGATTTAACATAATTAGATTTCAATTGATTAGCCAGCAGCTTGCCAATTTTATCACTGTGAACATAAAAATCACTTCTTGTTTTCTTTAATTGGTTTACAATCGAGGACGAGAGTAGTAAACTGTGTTCCATTTGAAGTTCAGTTCTTTGTTTGTATAGCTCCTCAGAAGGAGCCATAACATATTTCTTATCAATTTCTTTAATCTTGTCCACAATTGCCATCTCCTCCTGCTTCTGTTTCTTCCTCAAAGCAACGGAATACGAAATAATCTGACCCCGAATATAGGCTTTAAAAGTGTCCCAAAGAGTGTTAACCGAAATATCTTCTGTATGGTTAATTATAAAAAAAAGCTCAATCTGTTCATTCATAAAATTAACAAAGTCCGAGTCCTGAAGCAACAGCGAATTAAAACGCCATTGTCTATTGTTTGGTATATTGGCCATAATTTTAATAGAAAGCTTAAGTGGAGCATGGATTGTCAGGTCAACAGTCCCATCTTAACATACCATATGTCCGTACCAATAACAGTAAAGAGAAGCTGTCCCTGAGTCTGGTGCTATATGTTGTCATGTTTTGTGTCTTCTGCCAGATGGGAGAAGCAAAATTGACCCGTCACATCTCTCTGGTGTCTCTCCTCCTTCCCTTTCAACCACGGTCCACTCTCCTCTCCAATCAGATTCCTTCTTCTCCAGCCCTTTACCTTTTCCAGCTTATTGCAGAGGGGTAGAAGCATTCCCTGAACTTGTTGGCTTGTGCTTTCAGTCTTTTATATCTTCTGCCTGATAGGGACAGGGAATAAGTCAGAATGTTTGGCTGGGCCTTTCATTATGCTGATTGGATCTATGTCAACAACTCTGCCGATTCCGTCATGTGTAGAGCAGTTGCCATACGAAGAAACACTCAAAAAGCTAGAGGAAATCAGCAGGCATCCGTAAGACCATAAGACATAGGAGCAGAATTAGGCCATTTAGCCCATCGAGTCTGGTCCGCCATTCTAACATGGCTGATCCCGGATCTCATTCAATCCCATACACCTCTCTTCTTGCCATATCCTTTGATGCCCTGACCAATCAGGAAACTATCAACTTCCACTTTATACATACCCACAGACTTGGCCTCCACCGCACTCTGTGGCAGAGCATTCCACAGATTCACTACTCTCTGGCTAAAAAAATTCCTCCTTATTTCTGTCTGAAAAAGTTGCCCCTTATTTTTGAGGCTGTGCCCTCTAGTTCTGGATACCCTCACTAGAGGAAACAACCTCTCCAGATCCATCCTATCTACTCCTTTCAACATTCGGTAGGTTTCAATGAGATCTCCCCGCATTCTTCTAAATTCCAGTGAGTACAGGCCCAAAGCTGCCGCATGCTCCTCATATCTTAACCCCTTCATTCCTGGAATCATCTTCATGAACCTCCTCTGGACTCTGTCCAATGACAATATATCCTTTCTGAGATAAGGGGCCCAAAACTGTTGATAATACTCCAAGTGCGGCCTGACTAGTGTCTTATAAAGGCTCAGCATTATCTCTGCTTGTATATTCTATTCCCCTTGAAATAAATGCCAGCATTGCATTTGCCTTCTTTACCACAGACTCCACCTGTAAATTAACCTTCTGGGAGTCTTGCTCAAGGACTCAGAAGTCGCTCTGCACCTCTGATGTTTGCACCTTCTCCCCATTCTCCACCATAGTTACATGCTGACTACAGTTCTTTGCGGGAATGGGATCCGCTCTCAGGGCTTCATAACTGGCCGTTGTTCGGCACGCCAAAGGCTCAGCCTAAGAGTTTGGCTCAGCTTTGGAGGCCTAGGATCTCGGGGCTCTGGAAAGGAGTGGATCGAAGGTCGGTGTCACGGCAGGAGGCCCAAGGGAGTCGGAATATCTACAACTGTGTGCCCAGAGACTAGAGATCTTTGGGCACAGAACTAAAAAAAGAACGACGTAACGGACTTTTAACATTGTAAACCAGTGAGTTGTTTGTTATGTCTCCCCGCTTGCTGTGAAACGGAGACACCTCTTTCTCCCTTATTAGGGAGAGAGAGAGCCTGTGGTATGTCAAATGCCGGGTGAACAAGTAGTCTTTGGAGTACTGTGTCTTTGCTGTTGCTTTACTCACGCTTGAGTGCTTGGTGGCAGATGCTGATTTTTTTTTTGCTGGTGGGGGACGGGGATTTGTTGCTTGGGGTTCTAACATTTAATTATCATTCATTCCTTAGGGGCACTCTGTTTTTGTGGATGGTTGTGAAGAAAAAGCATTTCAGGATGTGTATTACCAACATTTCTCTGACATTAAATGTACCTTTGAAACCATTTGGATAATAGTCTGGTCTATTGATCCTTTTACCAAAATGCATTATCATACATTTTCCAACACTGTATTCCATCTGCCACTCTTTCGCCCATTCTTCCAATTTGTCTAAATCCTGGTGCAATCGCATTGCTTCCTCAGCACTACTTACCATTCCACTTATCTTTGTATCATCTGCAAACTTTGCCACAAAGTCATCAATTCCACTATTTAAATCATTGAACAAACAATGTAAAAGGTAGCAGTCCCAATACTAACCCCTGAGGAATACCACTAGTCACTGGCAACCAACCAGAAAAGACGCCTTTATTCCCACTTGCTGCATCATCTATAGAGGAGAATGAACAGTCTACGTTTTGGGCTAAGACATTTAATCAGAGTTCGAAAAGAAGGGGAGGCAGGAAGAAGAATACAAGCTAGAAGATGATAGGTGAAGCCAGATGAGGGGGAGGGTGGTTTGGTGGGAGAAGGGGAGTTAAGTGAGAAGCTGGGAGGTGATAGAAGGAAAAGGTGAAGGTTTGAAGAAGAAGGAATCTGATAGGAGAGGAGAATGCATCATTGGAGAAAGGACAGAGAGATGTGATGGGAAGCTGAGAAGAGAGAACCAGAATGGGGAATAGAAAAAGAAAGAAAGGGGATGCCGTTAGAAATTACCAGAATCTAGAATCAATGTTCATGCCAACAAACGCTATCCAGACAGAATATGAGATGTTGCTCCTCCAACCTGAGAGTGGCCTCATTGAGACAATAGAGGAGGCTATGGAGCAACATGTTGGGAAATAAAGCTAAAATATGTGGCCACTGGGAAACCTGACTTGCTGTAGTGGATGGTGAAAAGGTGCTCAGTGAAGTGGTGCGCCGGTCTGCACGGGCTCTCTTTGATGCAGGCGAAGCTGCACCAGCAGCAATGATGCAGTTGAGGACCTCAAGTGAAGTGTTGCCTCCCTTGAAAGGACTGTTTGGTTGAGAAAGAAGGTGAAGGGGCAGATGCAGCACTTGTCCTGCTTGCAGTTGTAAGTGTCAGGAGGGAAATCAGTGGGGAGGGATGAGTGGACAAGGGAGTCATGGAGAGAGTGATCCCTGCAGAAAGCAGAGTGGAGGAGGTGGGAGAGAGACAAAGATATGTCTAGTGGTAGGATCCCATTGAAGATGGCAGATATTGTGGAGAGTGAAAGTTCACAGGGTGGTAGGTAGGTGAGCTAGTATGCATTCATACATAATGTTTTCTATGTTGTTTAAATTTAGTTTTACAGTATTTTATTTAGAGACACCATGTGGAACAGGCCCTTCCAACTGAGCAACCCCACCCAGCAACCCGAGCCTAATCACAGAAGAATTTACAATGACCAAACAACTTACTGGCCTACATCTTCAGTCTGTGGGAGGAAACCGGAGCACCCAGAGGAAACTCACACCCATATGAGAAGAATGTGCAGTTTCTTACAGAGCACGCCGGAATTGAATTGAAATGCATTGATAAAAACCGGTAAGGGTTAATGGGAACATGCTAAATTTGATGAGCTTTCTGAGAAAGTAGAGGCGATAGTAAGCCTTCTTGGCTGTGACATCAACATGGACCAGGGCAGGCTGTTGGTGGCAGTCACTCCCAGTAACTTGACACAATGGATGTAGACAGGAGCAAATGCCAATCAAACTTGAGCAAACCTCTTATACAGAGGAGATGAACTCTTCATCTCCCATTCTACCTCGTCATGACCCTTGTCTACCTGCACTGTACTAGCTCTCTAACTGTATGTTGTGTTTTTAATATTTCAGTAATATTTGAGTAATTGTATATATATATATAGGTTAATTATGCATTCTTGCTCATTTAAATAATTTATGATGGGCTATATGAATAAATACATAAATTGTGTATGTCAATACACTACCATATCATATAGGCACACAGAGTGCACACGAAATTAGACACATTTCGGACTCCCATGTCTGCCTTTGAAGTTTACTGCTTTTAAGTAACAAAACTTAACACTATAAAACTGGATTTTGTATTTTCTTTTCACTGCCCCATCGTGCTGTACTTATATATGACCTGATCTGTATAGATGGCTTCTCATTGTCTTTTGGGACAAATGACAAGAAGAATACTACACAAACACATGGCTCCCTTTCTCCACCAATGGCACCAGAGGAAAGTCAAATCTAAAGGGAAGGGCCAATTAAAGGGCTGTTTCAAATGCAAAAGTAGACCAAACTATGGAAAAATTCAGGCACATGGGAACACCACCACTTGCAAATTCCCCTCTAGATCAGCCTATCTTGTCTGGAATAAAAAGGAAGATCTAACATGTGAGTGTGAGGTGAGTGTGGAATCAGGGTAGTGATCAGATGTATGTCTGGGCAGGAGTGTGACTGTGGAACCAAGGTAGTGATTGGATGTATGTCTGGGCAGGAGTGTGAGTGTGAGTGTGGAACCAGTTTGATGTATGTCTGGCAGGAGTGTGACAAAGGCAGAGTGGTTTTAGCTTCAGGTCTGTAGCATCAGACTGGAAGTAAAAGGCTACAGAATGATGTGTTTTTATTGTGAATCTGCATGTACGTGTTTCACTGCATATGGGACAGGTCTTACCATTTGACTAGTGCTCCTTCCTCGGATACCTCCAGCTCAAACTCTACCCTCTCACCGACCATCACTGCCTGATCCTCCAGGGGCTGAGTGATCAGCACAGGGGGCTCTGTCGGGGAAAGGACAGGAGTCAACGCTCAGATTCTGCTCCTCTCCCATGTTCAAAGTTCATAATTCAAGGTAAATGCATTATCAACTCTGAGATTACCGCAGACCCCAGCCTTCCCTCAGACTCCCTCCTGTGCAGGCCCCACTCTCCTGCTTTGGAGTGTGGTTCAGGTAATTTGGGGCGGGGGGGGTGTGGGTTGGATGGAGTGTGTGTGGGGAAGATGGGATCGGGCTGGGGTGAGGATGGGGGAGGGGGAGTCTCTCCACACCTCGTACAAAGAGCTCAGTGATGCTCTTCTCCTCCCCCACCACACACTGGTAGGCTGCGTCGTCTGCCAGCGAGCAGTGGTTGACGGTGAGAATCCGCTTGTTACCGATGTTCTCAAAGATGAACCTGTCAGAGTTAAATGGATGGGTGAGTGAGACAAGTCCAACTCCAACCAACTCCCACCTCAATCATGGCACTCCCATGAACACAGTGCCCAGGCACACCGACTGTAGCCCAACTCACAGACACCATCACCACAACCTGACAGGTATCCAGTAAACAATGCATACACACAAACAACACAAATGTGTGCACACACACCCATCCACACACATGTGCACACATGCACGCACACGTGCATATACACACACATTGCACATACGTACACAGACACACACTGCACACATACATGCATACTCCACACACTCTGCACACACCACATGTGTGACACATACACACATACTGTGCACACACATACACACCCACATACTCCACACACACACACACACACACACTCACACTCACAGACACATACATTGCGTGCGCGTGCACACATATGCATACACACAACCATATGCACATATACAAATGTGTACACACTGCACACACACACATGCGTGCACACACACACACACACACACACACACATATGCATACACACAACTATATGCACATATACAAATGTGTACACACTGCACACACACACACGCGCACACATACACACACACACACACACACACACACACACACACACACACACACACACACATGCATATACACAACAATATGCACATATTCAAATGTGTACACTGCACACACAGGTGAAACCCCTCTGCACCATCTCTTCCTTGAACAAGACAAGTACTGTTGACATCACTACACGTGGGTTTCAGCAGGGAAGGGTAAATTCAGGCAGTGCGGTAGTGATAGGGGACTCAATAGGGGGACAGAAAGGAGATTCTGTGGCAGCAAAAGAATCACCAGGATGGGGTGTTGCCTCCCAGGTTCTAGGGTCCAGAATGTATCAGAGCAGGATATTCTCAAGGGAGAGGGTGAACAGCCAGAGATCGTGGTGCATATCGGCACCAATGACACAAGCAGAACAGGGGAAGAGGTCCTATGCAGTGAGTGTAGAGAGTTAGGAAAAAGGCTGAAGACAAGGACCTCTAATCCTCTCCTGATTGCTCCTGGTGCCATGGGCTAGTGCATGTAGGAATAGGGCAATAGCCTGGATGAATAAGTGGTTATGGAGATGGTGCAGAGGCAGGGTTTCAAGTTCTTGGATCATTGGAACCTTTTCTGGGAAGGGGTGACCTGTAGAAGAGAAACGGGGGGCACCTGAATTGGGTGGGGGCGGGGTTGCCAGGAGGTTTGCTAATGCTACTTAGGAGAGTTTAAACTAGTTTTGCAGGGGCTGGGAACCAGAGCACCGGGTCAGAAAGTAAAGGGTCAGACAGGAAGGTAGATGTCAGGGAAAGTATTGAAAGGCAAAATAGATATTGTATATCAGGTACAATGGGCTGATTAGATTGAAGTGTGTATAATTTAATGCTGGGAGTATTATGTGTAATGGTGATGAACAGAGCATGGATCAGTACATGGAACAGCAATGTTGTGGCCATTACAGAAAGAGAGAGAGAGAGAGAGGAGTGGATGATTATTGTACGAGGTTTTCGAAGTTTTAGAAAAACTCAAGAAGGAGGTAAAGGGGGAGAGAGGGAAGTTGCATTACTAATCACAGCTGGACTCAGGAGACACATAATGGAGGGGACAGACTCTGAGACCAATGGGTAGAACTCAGGAACAAGAAGGGTGCAATCACACTGATGGGATCCTACTACAGACCCCCTAATAGCCACCGGGACATTGAGGAGCAGGTATGTAATCAGATTATGGAGACATGTAAAAATAATAGGGTTGTTGTCCTGGGGAATTTTAACTTCCATAATATAAACTGGGAACTTCTTAGTGCCAGAGGGTTAGATGGGGCAGAATCTGTTAAGTGTATCCAGTAAGGTTTCTTAAATCAACATGTGGACAATCCAGTGAGAGGAGGTGCCATACTGGACCTGGTGACTGACCTTTCAGTGGGTGACAGTGACCACAGCTCCTTAACTTTCAGGATAGCTACAGATAGGAATGGATATGGTCCTTGTGGCAGAGTCTTAAATTGGAATAGGGCAAATTACAAGAGCACTGGGCAGGAGATAAGAAAAATTAATTGGGAACACCTTTTCTCTGGCAAATCCACGTCAGACATATGGAGGGTGCTTAAGGATCAATTGCACGGAGTACAGGAAAGGTATGTTCCTGAAAGAGGGAAGGGCAAGGATGGAAAGGTGAGAGAACTTTGGATGTCTAGAGAGGTGATGAACTTAGGCAAGAAGAAAAAGGAAAAGGATGTAAAAGTTCAAAAGTTAGGATCTAACGAAACACATGAGGAACATAAAGAAGTCAGATAAGAACTAAAGAAGGGAATTAGGAAAGCCAGGAGGGCCCATGAAATGTCTTTGGCAAGTAGGATTAAGGTGAATCCCAAGCCATTCTATACATACGTCAAGAGCAAGCGAATAACTAGGGAGAGGGTAGGACCTAAGACCATAAGGCATAGGAGCAGAATTAGGCCATTCAGCCCAAAAAGTCCACTCCACCATTCCATCATGGCTGATCCTGGATCCCATTCAACTCCATACACCTGCTGCTTCACCATATCCTTTGATGCCCCAACCAATCAGGAATCTATCAACTTTTGCTTTGAATATACCCACGGATTTGGCCTCCACTGCAGTCTGTGGCAGAGCATTCCACAGACTCACCATTCTTTGGCTAAAAATATTCCTCCTTACTTCTGTTCTAAAAGGTTGCCCCTCAATTTTGAGGCTGTACCCTCTAGCTCTGGATACCCCACTAGAGGGAACATCCTCTCCACATCCACCCTTTCTAGTCCTTTCAGCATTTGGTAGGTTTTAATGAGATCCCCCCCCCCACCCGCATTCTTCTAAATTCCAGTAAGTACAGGCCCAAAGCTGCCAAAGGCACTTCATATGTTAACCCCTTCATTCCTGGAATTATCCTCGAGAACTTCCTCTGGACTCTCTCCAATGACAACACATCCTTTCTGAGATAAGGGGTCCAAAACTGTTGACAATACTCCAAGTGCAGCCTGACTAGTGTCTTATAAAGCCTCAGCATTATCTTCTTGTTTTTATATTCTATACCCCTTGAAATAAATGCCAACATTGCATTTGCCTTCTTACCACAGACTAAACCTGTAAATTAACCTTCTGGGAGTCTTACACGAGGAATGCTAAGTCCCTTTGCACCTCTGATGTTTGAATTTTCTCCACACTTAGATAATAGTCTGCACTATTATTTCTTTTACCAAAATGCATTATCATACATTTCCCAATACTCTATTCCATCTGCCACTTTTTTGCCCATTCTTCCAATGTGTCCAAGTCCTGCAGCAATCGCATTGCTTCCTAAACCTAACCCACGACTGTGTTGCCACACACAGCTCCAATATGCTGATCAAATTAGCAGATGACACGACATTGATAAGCCTTATTTCCAACGATGAGACAGCCTACAGAGAAGTCAAAGCCCTGACACAGTGGTGCCAAGAAAACAACCTCTCCCTCAATGTTGAAAAAATGAAGGAGTTGACCATGGATTACAGGAGGAACGGAGACAGGCTCGCCCTTATTGACATCAATGGGACTGTAGTTGAGAGAGTGAGTAGTTTCAAGTTCCTTGGTGTACACGTCACGGAGGATCTCATCTAGACTGTACACACTGGAGGTGTGGTGAAAAGAACACAACAGCATCTCTTTTACCTCAGATGGCTGAAGAAGTTCAGCATGAGTCCCCAGATCCTCAGGACATTCTACTGGGAAACCATTGAGAGCATCCTGACTGGCTGTGTCACTGCCTGGTATGGGAACTGTACTTCCCTCAATCACAGGTCTCTGCAGAGAATGGTGCGGACAGCCCAGCGCATCAGTATATGTGAACTTTCCTTCATTCAGGACATTTAACAGCAGCAGGTGAGTCAGAAAGGCCTGGAGGATCATCAGGGACTCCAGCCACCCCGACCACAAACTGCTTCAGCTGCTTCCGTCTGGTAAACGGTACCGCAGCATTAAGGTCAGGAGCAACAGGCTCTGGGACAGCTTCTTTCACCAGGCCATCAGATTTATCAATACACATTGATCTGATCACATATCTGACTGTACATACATGTATACAAAACAATTATGTATACAATCTCAGTGTTTGGGCAATATCCTCCCACATTTCCCTTCCTTATTGCTTGTACATTGCGACAGAGACGCAACATAAAGATTTTACTCCCCCATGTTTTGAGATAGATGTAAGAAATAAAATCCTAATTCTAATTCTACACTAACCCTCCATCAAGGTAGCTTCATATCATCCACAAACTTTGCCACAAAACCATCAATTCTATTATCTAAATCACTGACAATCAATGTGAAAAGTGGTGGTCCCAATACAGACCCCTGAGGAACACCACTAGTCACTGGCAGCCATGCAGAAAAGGCCCCTTTTATTCCCACTCGCTGTCTCCTGTCTGTCAGACGTTCCTCTATTCATGCCAGTATCTTTCCTGTAATGCTATAGGATTTTAAACTTGTTAAGCAGCCTCTTGTGAGGCTCCTTCTGAAAATCTAAGTAAATGGCATCCACTGCCTCCCCTTTGTCCACCTGCTTGTTACTTCCTCAAAGAACTCTAACAGATTTGTCAGACAAGATTACCCTTTACAGAAACCATGCTGACTTTGGCTTATTTTATCATTAGTTTCCAAGTACCTTGAAACCTCATTCTTAATAATGGACTCCAACACTTTCTCAACAACTGAGGTTAAGCTAACTGGCCTATAATTTCCTTTTTTTTTTGCCTTCCTCCCTTCTTAAAGAGTGGAGTGACACTTACAATTTCCAGTCCTCCAGGACCATGCCAGAATCAAGTGATTATTGAAAGATCATGACCAATGCATCCGTTATCTCTTCAGCAACCTCTCCCAGGACTCTGGGATGTAGTCCATCTGGTTCAGATGACTTAAGACCTTTGAGTTTGCCTGACACTTTTTCCTTTATAATAGCAATGGCACTCACTCTTGTTCCCTGACACTCACAGACCTCTGGCACACTGCTAGTGTCTTACACAGTGAAATCTGATGCAAAGTACTCATTAAGTTCATCTGCCATTTCTTTGTCTGCCGTTACTACCTCACCAGCATCATTTTTCGAAGGTCCAATATCAACTCTCACCTCCTTTTTATTCTTTAAATAATTGAAGAAAATGTTTAGTCCTGCTTTATATTTTTGGCTAGTCAGCGTTCATATTTCATCTTTTCCTTTCTTATAACTTTTTTTAGTTGCCTTTTGTTGGATTTTAAAAGCTTTCCAATCATCCAACTTCCCACTCTCTTTTGCTATCTTTCCTTGGCTTTTATGCAGTCCTCAACTTCCCTTGTCAGCCACAGTTGCCTACCCCTGTCATTTGAGAACTTCTTCTGTGGGACATATCTATCCTGCGCCTTGTGAACTATTCCCAGAAACTTCAGCCACCTCTGCTCTGCTGTCATCCCCACCAGTATCTCCCTCCAATACACCTGGGCAAGCTCCTCTCTCATGCCTCTGTAATTCCCTTTATTCCATTGTGATACTGATACATCTGACTTATGCTTCTCCCTCTCAAATTGCAGTGTGAATTCAATCATATTATGATCACTCCCTCTTCAGGGTTCCTTTATCTTAAGCTGACTAATAAAATCAGGGTTATTACACATCACCTAATCTAAGGAAGCCCTTCCCCTAGTGGGCTCAAGCACAAGCTGTTCTAAAAAACCATCTTGTAAACATTCAACAAATTCCCTCTCTTGCAATCTGACACCAACCTGGTTTTCCAATCCCCTTGCATATTGGTCCCTCATTACAATTGTGACATTACCCTTATTTTCCAGGTCCCTTTGCAATCTCAACCCCACATCTTGGCTACTTTTTGGAGGCTAATATATGATTTCCATAATGGATTTTTGACCCCTTGGGTTCAAGTGCAACCTATCCCTTTTGTACAGGTTATACCTGCCCCAGAAGAGATCCCAATAATCCAGAAATCTGAATCCCTGTCCCCTCTCCAATTCTTCAGCCAGGCATTTATCCACCACCTCATTCTGTACCAATCCTTACTGTCGTGTGGCTCAGGCAGTAATCCCAAGATTACTACCACTGAGGTCCTACATCTCAGCTTCCTTCCTCACTCCTTGTATTCTGTGTTCAGGAGCACTTCCCTTTTTTTTTACCTGTATCATTGGTAACAATATGTGCCACGAATTCTGGCTGCCCACCCTCCCTTTTCAAGATATTATGGACACGCAAAGATGCCGGAGAGAACTTTTACTTGTATGCGGAAAGTGTGACTGAAGGACTTAATGACCACTTTGCATCAGTATTTACCAAGGAAAAGGACATGGAGGACCAGATCAGTGTTGAGTGCATAAATACGTTAGGGCATTTAGAGGTCGAAGAGGAGGAAGTGTTGGGTTTCCTAATGTGTATGAAAGTGGATGTCCCCAGGGCCTGATGGGATTTACCCCAGGTTATTGAGGGAGGCAAGAGATGAGATTGTTGGGCCCTTGACTGGTATCTTCATGTCCTCTCTATGCACAGGCAAGGTCCTGGAGGACCTGTGAGAGGCTAATGATGTACCTCTATTTAAGAAGGGAACAAGGGAAAATCCTGGAAACCAAAGACTGGTGAGTCTCACATCAGTTGTATAGAAATTGGTGGAGAAAATTCTTAGGGATAGGATATATGAGCATTTGGAAATCCGTGGCCTAATTAGGGAGAAGCAGCATAGCTTTGTGCGTGGCAAGTCGTGCCTTACCAAGCAGATTGAATTTTTTGACAAGGTGATGAGAAGGATTGATGTGGTAGGGCAGTGGATGTTGTCTACATGGATTTTAGTAAGGTGTTTGTAAAGTCCCTCATGGGAGGCTAATCCAGAAGATTATGATGCACGGGGTCTGCGGCGGATTGGCCATCTGGATTCAGAACTGGCTTGCACACAGAAGACAGAGGGTAATGGTTGAAGGGATTTATTCCAGATGAAGGTCTGTATTTAGTTGTGTTCCACAGGGATCTGTGCTGGGACCTCTGCTGTTTGTGATGTATATAAATCACCTGCATGAAAATGTAGATGGGTGGGTTAGAAAGTTTGCAGGTGATACCAAGATTAGTGGAGTTGTGGATACTGTAGAAGATTGGCAAAGCACACAGTGCAATATAGATCAGTTGCAGATATGGGCAGAAAGAAGGCAGATGGAGTTTTAACCCAGATAAATGAGAGGTGTTGTACCTTGCAAAAAGACTGTTAAGGGCAAGATCCTCAATACTGTTGCTGAGCAGAGAGATCTTGGGGTCCAAGTTCAAAGCTCTTTGAAAGTGGCTACACAGGTTGATAATGTGGTTTAGAAGGCTGATAGAATGTTTGCTTTTAGTAGTTGAGGTACTGAGTTCAAAAGTCAAGAGGTTTTATGTTGCAATGTTACAGAACTCTGGTTGGGCTACATCTGGAGTATTGCACACAGTTCTGGTCGGCCCACAATAAGAAGGATTTGGAGAGGGTGCAGAAGAGATTTACCAGGATGCTACCTGGTTTAAAGGGCATGTGCTAACATGAGAGGCTGGACAAACTTGGATTGTTTTCTCTGGAGCACTGGAGGTTGAGGGGAGATCTGATTGAGGGTTAAAAGATTATGAGAGACATTGGTGGAGAAGACAGTGAATATCTTTTTCCCAGGGAAGAAATGCCTAATACCAGAGGGCACGCATTGAAGGTGAGAGGAGGGTAGGTTCAAGGGGGATGTGAGGAGTAAGTTTTTTACTCAGAGAGTGTGGATGGCTGGAATGGTGGAAGAGACAAATGCATTAGAGGCTTTTAAGAGATGTTTAGAAGGCCACATGAATATGAGAAGTTGGAGGGATATGGACATTGTGTACGTAGGAGGGATTATTTTTTGGGGATTTGTTGATTCACTCATTAGCTCTTTTGGCACAATACTGAGGACTGAGGGGTCTATTTCTGTGCTGTCCTCTTCTATGTTCCACAGTCTATGACCTATGACCTGCGGCCTGAGAAGCTGCACCAGAACTGCCCAGTATTTATAGCTTCGTACATTAAGATAAAGCCTAAGCAAGTGCTAATGATGCTCAGTACAGCAGTATGCCCCTGACCTCTCCAGTCCCAGCACTTACACTGTCCCTATCAACGAGGAAATCAGAGTGGGGACAGGAGAAGTTATGGAGGATTGGAGAGTTGAGGACGTTGCTCCCTTATTCAAGAAAGGGAGCAGAGATAGCCCAGGAAATTATAGACCAATGAGTCTTACTTCAGTGGTTGGTAAGTTGATGGAACGGATCATGAGAGGCAGGATCTACGAACATTTGGAGAGGCATAATATGATTAGGAATAGTCAGTATGGCTTTGTGAAAGGCAGGTCGTGCCTTAGGAGCCTGATTGCATTTTTTGAGGATGTGACTAAACACATTGATGAAGGTAGAGCTATAGATGTAGTGTACAGGTATGGATTTTAGCAAGGCCTTTGATAAGGTACCCCATGCAAGGCTTATTGAGAAAGTAAGGAGGCATGGGATCCAAGGGGACATTGCTTTGCGGACCCAGAACTGGCTTGCCCACAGAAGGCAAAGAATGGTTGTAGACGGGTCATATTCTGCATGGGGGTTGCTGACCAGTGGTGTGCCTCAGGGATCTGTTCTGCGACCCTTACTCTTCACGATTTTTATGAATGACCTGGATGAGGAAGTGGAGGGATGGGTTAGTAAGTTTGCTGATGACGCAAAGGTTGGGAGCCTTGTGGATAGTGTGGAGGGCTGTCAGATCAGGGCATTGATAGGATGCAAAACTGGGCTGAGAAGTGACAGATGGAGTTCAACCCAGATAAGTATGAGGTAGTTCATTTTGGTAGGTCAAATATGATAGCAGAATATGGTATTACTGGTAAGACTCTTTGCAGTGTGGAAGATCAGAGGGATCTCGGGGTCCGAGTCCATAGGACGCTCAAAGCAGCTGCGCAGGTTGACACTGTAGTTAAGAAGGTGTACGGTGTATTGGCTTTCATCAATCATAGAATTGAATTCAGGAGCTGAGAGGTAATGTTGCAGCTATATAGGACCCTGGTCAGACCTCACTTGGAATACTGTGCTCAGTTCTGGCCGCCTCACTACAGGAAGAATGTGGAAACCATAGAAATGGTGCAGAGGAGATTTACAAGGATGTTGCCTGGATTGGGGAGCATGCCTTATTAAAACAGGTTGAGTGAACTCGGTCTTTTCTCCTTGGAGTGACAGAGGATGATAGGTGACCTGATAGAGGTGTATGAGATAATGAGAGCCATTGATCGTGTGGATAGTCGGAGGCTTTTTCCCAGGGCTGAAATGGTTGCCACAAGAGGACACAGGTTTAAGGTGCTGGGAAGTAGGTACAGAGGAGATGTCAGGGGTAAGTTTTTTTATGCAGAGAGTGGTGAGTGCGTGGAATGGGCTGTTGGCAACGATGGTGGAGGCGGATACCATGGGGTCTTTTAAGAGGCTTTTGGATAGGTAGATGGAGCTTAGAAAAAAAAAGGGCTATGGGTAAGCCTAGTAATTTCTAAGGTAGGGATGTATTCGGCACAACTTTGTGGGCCAAAGGGCCTGTATTGAGCTGTAGGTTTTCTATGTTTCTATGCAGGAAATGGAGACAGGCTTAGGCAGCAGTGGCACTGTGTGTTGGATACCAGATTCACCAGCTGGCAGGAAAGGATGGGGTGTGGTGAGGGTGGAGTAAGGAAAAGAGAGCAGGGTGGGGGAGACAGAGGGGGGGTCGGAGAAAGGGGCTAGCTGAGACAATGTACACTACACTAACACAGAAGAGTCTGACATACTTGCTGCATCGATGTTGGTGCCCAATGCAAATTGGCAGAGAGAGGGCACGAGAAGGAGGTAGAGAGGGGATGTGGAGCACAGAGGGAGAGAGAGAGATAGAGAGGAGAGAGCAGAGAGGGAAAGACAATGAGAGGGGAGGGGAGAAGGTAGAATGACAGGTGGGGAGGAGAGAAGAGAGAGAGATAGGGAAGGGAGAGGGACAAATGAGGGTGGAGCGGAGAGTAAAAGGTGGGTAGGGGAGAAGGGAGAGAGACAGATGAGGAGGGGAGAGGGGAGAGGTGGGTACGAGAGAAGGGAGAGAGAGATGGGGAGTAGAGAAGGGAGGGAGAGAGAGGAATGAAAAGAGAGAGAGAGATTAGTAGATGAGACTATGCTGTACAAACCCATAGAATAACTTGTCCCCTTCAAACTTGTAACATTTAGCCCATCACAACACAACATTCTCAACCAAACATTACCCCTCCCCCTCCTACCCTCCCCAAAACAACCTATTCTACCCAGTGCTACAAGTTCCACACACCACATACTCCCTTCCAATCACCCTCACTCTGTCTCCAGTAACACTGCCCACCCCAGCCTGGGCTCCCTGAGGCCTCTACCCCAGGACGCCACCCCACCACTCACCTGCCACTGACTTGGATCTCTTGCCCGTTCTTCATCCATTTTACCTCTGCGGATGGGTCGGCCAGTTCCACCACCAGCTTCAGCCTCTGGCCCTTGTCAACCTGGTAGGCAGCGTCTAGCTTCTTCAGGAAGGCTGCAGAGGGAACATACAGTGGATCAGCCAATACAGCCGTCGTCAGAAAGCTGCCCACACCAATCCTCGCAAGTGAAACCCTCATGTACATCCTACACACACACTGACAGTCCACACTGACCCCCCACACTGACCCATCCAACACTGACCCCCCACACTGACAATCCCCACGCTGACACTCCCCCACACCGAACCTCCCACACTGATACCCCCACACTGACTCCGCACTGACCCGCCCACACTGACCCCCCACAATGACCCCCTGCACTGACCCCCCACACTGACAATCCACACTGACACACCCCCCACTGACCCACCCACACTGACCCCTTCGCACTGACACACCCCCACACTGACAGTCCACACTGACCCCCCACACTGACAATCCACACTGACCCCCCCCACACTGACCCCCACACTGACCACCCCACACTGACTCCCCACACTGACCCCCCCCACACTGACACTCCCCACACTGACCCTCCAACACTGACCCCCCCACACTGTGCCGAACCTCCCTCTCAGACTCAGCCTTCAACACTGACCCCCCACACTGACACTCCCCATACTGACCCACCAAACTGACCCCCACACTAACCCCTTCACACAGAACCCCCCATACTGACCCCCCTCACTGTGCTGTCCCTCTCTCTCACACTGCCCCCACACTGAACCTCCCCACACTGACCCCCACACTGACATTCCCCACACTGACACCCCCACACTGACCACCCCACACTGACTCCCCACACTGACCCCCCCCACACTGACACTCCCCACACAGACCCTCCAACACTGACCCCCACCACACTGTGCCGTCCCTCCCTCTCAGACTCAGCCTTCAACACTGACCCCCCACACTGACCCTCCCACACTGACCCCCCTCACTGTGCTGTCCCTCCCTCTCACACTCCCCCCACAATGACCCCCCCACACTGACCCCCCAAAACTGACCCCACAAACTGACCCCCCACACTGACCCCCCACACTGACGCCCCCACACTGACTCCTCCCTACACTGACACTCCCCACACTGACCCCCCACACTGAACACCCACACTGACCCACCCCACACTGACCCCCCAACACTGACTCCCCCTACACTGACACTCCCCACACTAACCCCCCCACACTGAACACCCACACTGACCCCCCCAAAATGACCCTTCCACACTGACCCCACCCACACTGACCCCCCCCATACTGACACTCTCCCACAGACGCCCCCACACTGACTCCCCCCCACACTGACACTCTCCACACTGACCCCCCACACTGAACACCCACACTGATACCCCCGCACAGACCCTCGCACATTGACCCTCCCACACTGAACCCCCACACTGACCCATTCCACACTGACCCCCCACACTGACCCCCCACAATGACACACCCCACACTGACCCCCCCACACTGACCCATCCCACACTTACCCCCCACACTGACAATTCCCACACTGACAATCCCCACGCTGACACCCCCACACTGACTCCGCACTGACCTGCCCACACTAACTCCCCACAATGACCCCCTGCACTGACCCCCCCACACTGACCTTCCCTCACTGTGCTGTCCCTCTCTCTCAAACTCCCCCAACACTGACCCCTTACACTGACCCCTCAACATTGACACTCCCACACTGACACTCCCCACACTGACCCCCCCTCACTGTGCTGTCCCTCCCTCTCAAACTCCCCCAACACTGACCTCTTACACTGACCCCTCAACATTGACACCCCCACACTGACACTCCCAACACTGACCACCCCCACATTGACTCCGCACTGACCCGCCCACACTGACCCCCCACAATGACACACCCCACTCTGAACCCCCCCACACTAACCCCTCCATACTGACTCCCCACACTGACTGTCCGCACACTGACCCCCCCATGCTGCCACCACACACTGATGTTCGTCACATTGACCACCCCACACTGATTCCCCCACAATGACCCCCCCACACTGACCCCCCCACACTGACCCTCCCACACTGACAATTCCCACGCTGACACTCCCCCACACTGACAATCCCCAAGCTGACACCCTCACACTGACTCCGTACAGACCCCCCACACTGACCCCCCACAATGACACACCCCACACTGACTCCCCCACACTGACCCATCCCACACTGACCCCCCACAATGACACACCCCACACTGACCCCCCCCACACTAACCCCTCCATACTGACTCCCCACACTGACCGTCCCCACACTGACCTCCCATGCTGCCCACCCCACACTGACTTTCGTCACATTGACCACCCCACACTGATTCCCCCACACTGACCCCCCCACACTGATCCTCCCACACTGACCCTCCCACACTGACAACCACACTGACCCTCCCACACTGACAATCCCCAAGCTGACACCCTCACACTGACTCCGTACAGACCTGCCCACACTGACCCCCCACAATGACACACCCCACACTGACTCCCCCACACTGACCCATCCCACACTGACCCCCCACACTGACAATTCCCAAGCTGACACTCCCCCACACTGACAATCCCCATGCTGACACCCCCACACTGACTCCGTACAGACCCGCCCACACTGACCCCCCACACTGACTATGCACTGACCCGCCCACACTGACCCCCCACAATGACACACCCCACACTGACCCCCCCACACTAACCCCTCCATACTGACTCCCCACACTGACCGTCCCCACACTGACCTCCCATGCTGCCACCCCACACTGACTTTCGTCACACTGACCACCCCACACTGATTCCCCCACACTGACCCCCCCACACTGATCCTCCCAGCCTGACACTCTCCACACTGACGCCCCACTGACCCTCCCACACTGACCCCCCACACTGACTCCTCACACTGACCCCCCTCACTGTGCTGTCCCTGCCTCTCACACTACCCCCACAATGACCCCCCACACTGACAATCCCCACACTGACACTCCCCCACACTGAACTTCCCACACTGATACCCCCACACTGACCCGCAATGACCCGCCCACACTGACCCCCCCACACTGACAATACCCACACTGACACTCCCCCACACTGAACCTCCCACACTGACACCCCCACACTGACACCCCACACTGACAATACCCACACTGACACTCCCCCACACTGAACCTCCCACACTGATACCCCCACACTGACCCCGCACACTGAGCCCCCACACTGACCCCCCACACTAACAATACCCACACTGACACTCCTCCACACTGAACCTCCCACACTGACACCCCCACACTGACAATACCCACACTGACACTCCCCCACACTGAACCTCCCACACTGACACCCCAACACTGACCCCCCACACTGAGCCCCCACACTGACCCCCCACACTAACAATACCCACACTGACACTCCTCCACACTGAACCTCCCACACTGACACCCCCACACTGACTCCCCACACTGACCTTCCCTCACTGTGCTGTCCCTCTCACTCACACTCCCCCCACACTGGCACTCCCTACACTGACTCCCCACACTGACCCTCCCTCACTGTGCTGTCCCTCCCTCTCAAACACCCCCAACACTGACCCCTTACACTGACCCCCCAACATTGACACCCCCACACTGACACTCCCAACACTGACCACCCCCACACTGACTCCGCACTGACCCGCCCACACTGACCCTCCACAATGACACACCCTACACTGAACCACCCAACACTAACCCCTCCATACTGACTCCTCACACTGACTGTCCCCACACTGAACCTCCCCACACTGACCCCTCACATTGACCCCCCACACTGATCCATCCCACACTGACCCCCCCACACTGACCCTCCCCACACTGACACTCCCCCACACTGACCCTCCCACACTGACACTCCCCACACTGACACCCCCACACTGACCCCCCTATACTGACCCCCCACACTGACCCTCCAACACTCACACCCCGTACTGACCCTCCCTCACTGTGCTGTCCCTCCCTCTCACACACCCCCCACACTGGCACTCCCCACACTGACTCCCCACACTGACCCCCCCACACTGACACTCCCCCACACTGACCCCCCACACAGTCCCGTCCTTCCCTCTCACGCTCCCCCACACTGACCCCCCACACTGACACCCCCACACTGACCCCCCACACTGACCCCCCACACTGACCTCTCCACACTGACACTCCCCACACTGACCCCCCACACAGTCCCGTCCTTCCCTCTCACACTCCCCCACACTGACACTCTCCACACTGACTCCCCACACTGACACCCCCACACTGACCCCCTCACACTGACACTCCCCACACTGACCCCCCACACAGTCCCGTCCTTCCCTCTCACACTCCCCCCATGCTGACACTCCCCACACTGACTCCACACACTGACACCCCCACACTGCCCCCCACAATGACCCCCCACACTGACACTCCCCACACTGACCCCCCACACAGTCCCGTCCTTCCCTCTCACACTCCCCCACACTGACACTCCCCACACTGACACTCCCCACACTGACCCTCCACACATGTCCTGTCCTTCCCTCTCACACTCCCCCACAGTGACACTCCCCACACTGACACTCCCCACACTGACCCCCCACACAGTCCCGTCCTTCCTTCTCACACTCCCCCACACTGACACTCCCCACACTGACTCCCCACACTGACACCCCCACACTGACCCCCCACACAGTCCCGTCCTTCCCTCTCACACTCCCCCACACTGACACTCCCCACACTGACACTCCCCACACTGACCCCCCACACAGTCCCGTCCTTCCCTCCTCTCACACTCCCCCACACTGACACTCCCCCGCACTGACACTCCCCACACTGACTCCCCCACACTGACACCCCCACACTGACCCCCCACACAGTCCCGTCCTTCCCTCTCACACTCCCCCACACTGACACTCCCCACACTGACACCCCCACACTGACCCCCCACACAGTCCCGTCCTTCCCTCTCACACTCCCCCTCACTGACACTCCCCACACTGACCCCCCACACAGTCCCGTCCTTCCCTCTCACACTCCCCCACACTGACACTCCCCACACTGACACTCCCCACACTGACCCTCCACACATGTCCTGTCCTTCCCTCTCACACTCCCCCACAGTGACACTCCCCACACTGACACTCCCCACACTGACCCCCCACACAGTCCCGTCCTTCCCTCTCACACTCCCCCACACTGACACTCCCCACACTGACTCCCCACACTGACACCCCCACACTGACCCCCCACACAGTCCCGTCCTTCCCTCTCACACTCCCCCACACTGACACTCCCCACACTGACACTCCCCACACTGACCCCCCACACAGTCCCGTCCTTCCCTCCTCTCACACTCCCCCACACTGACACTCCCCACACTGACTCCCCCACACTGACACCCCCACACTGACCCCCCACACAGTCCCGTCCTTCCCTCTCACACTCCCCCACACTGACACTCCCCACACTGACACTCCCCACACTGACCCCCCACACAGTCCCGTCCTTCCCTCCTCTCACACTCCCCCACACTGACATTCCCCCGCACTGACACTCCCCACACTGACTCCCCCACACTGACACCCCCACACTGACCCCCCACACAGTCCCGTCCTTGCCTCTCACACTCCCCCACACTGACACTCCCCACACTGACACTCCCCACACTGACCCCCCACACAGTCCCGTCCTTCCCTCCTCTCACACTCCCCCACACTGACACTCCCCCGCACTGACACTCCCCACACTGACTCCCCCACACTGACACCCCCACACTGACCCCCCACACAGTCCCGTCCTTCCCTCTCACACTCCCCCACACTGACACTCCCCACACTGACACCCCCACACTGACCCCCCACACAGTCCCGTCCTTCCCTCTCACACTCCCCCTCACTGACACTCCCCACACTGACTCCCCACACTGACACCCCCACACTGCCCCCCACAAGGACCCCCCACACTGACACTCCCCACACTGACCCCCCACACAGTCCCGTCCTTCCCTCTCACACTCCCCCACACTGACACTCCCCACACTGACTCCCCACACTGACACCCCCACACTGCCCCCCACAATGACCCCCCACACTGACACTCCCCACACTGACCCCCCACACAGTCCCATCCTTCCCTCTCACACTCCCCCACACTGACACTCCCCACACTGACACTCCCCACACTGACCCTCCACACATGTCCTGTCCTTCCCTCTCACACTCCCCCACACTGACACTCCCCACACTGACTCCCCCACACTGACACCCCCACACTGACCCCCCCCACAGTCCCGTCCTTCCCTCTCACACTCCCCCACACTGACACTCCCCACACTGACACCCCCACACTGACCCCCCACACAGTCCCGTCCTTCCCTCTCACACTCCCTCTCACTGACACTCCCCACACTGACTCCCCACACTGACACCCCCACACTGCCCCCCACAAGGACCCCCCACACTGACACTCCCCACACTGACCCCCCACACAGTCCCGTCCTTCCCTCTCACACTCCCCCACACTGACACTCCCCACACTGACACTCCCCACACTGACCCCCCCACACAGTCCCGTCCTTCCCTCTCACACTCCCCCACACTGACACTCCCCCGCACTGACACTCCCCACACTGACTCCCCCACACTGACACCCCCACACTGACCCCCCACACAGTCCCGTCCTTCCCTCTCACACTCCCCCTCACTGACACACCCCACACTGACTCCCCACACTGACACCCCCACACTGCCCCCCACAAGGACCCCCCACACTGACACTCCCCACACTGACCCCCCACACAGTCCCGTCCTTCCCTCTCACACTCCCCCACACTGACACTCCCCACACTGACTCTCCACACTGACACCCCCACACTGACCCCCCACACTGACCCCCACACTGACCCCCCACACTGTCACTCCCCACACTGACCCCCCACACTGACCCCCACACTGACCCCCCCACACTGACACTCCCCACACTGACCCCCCACACAGTCCCGTCCTTCCCTCTCACACTCCCCCACACTGACACTCCCCACACTGACTCCCCACACTGACACCCCCACACTGCCCCCCACAATGACCCCCCACACTGACACTCCCCACACTGACCCCCCACACAGTCCTGTCCTTCCCTCTCACACTCCCCACACTGACACTCCCCACACTGACTCCCCCACACTGACCCCCCACACAGTCCCGTCCTTCCCTCTCACACTCCCCCACACTGACACTCCCCACACTGACACCCCCACACTGACTCCCCACACTGACACCCCCACACTGCCCCCCACAATGACCCCCCACACAGTCCCGTCCTTCCCTCTCACACTCCCCCACACTGACACTCCCCACACTGACTCCCCACACTGACACCCCCACACTGCCCCCCACAATGACCCCCCACACTGACACTCCCCACACTGACCCCCCACACAGTCCCGTCCTTCCCTCTCACACTCCCGCACACTGACACTCCCCACACTGACTCCCCACACTGACACCCCCACACTGACCCCCCACACAGTCCCGTCCTTCCCTCTCACACTCCCCCACACTGACACTCCCCACACTGACACTCCCCACACTGACCCCCCACACAGTCCCGTTCTTCCCTCCTCTCACACTCCCCCACACTGACACTCCCCCGCACTGACACTCCCCACACTGACTCCCCCACACTGACACCCCCACACTGACCCCCCACACAGTCCCGTCCTTCCCTCTCACACTCCCCCACACTGACACTCCCCACACTGACACCCCCACACTGACCCCCCACACAGTCCCGTCCTTCCCTCTCACACTCCCCCTCACTGACACTCCCCACACTGACTCCCCACACTGACACCCCCACACTGCCCCCCACAAGGACCCCCCACACTGACACTCCCCACACTGACCCCCCACACAGTCCCGTCCTTCCCTCTCACACTCCCCCACACTGACACTCCCCACACTGACTCCCCACACTGACACCCCCACACTGCCCCCCACAATGACCCCCCACACTGACACTCCCCACACTGACCCCCCACACAGTCCCGTCCTTCCCTCTCACACTCCGCCACACTGACACTCCCCACACTGACACTCCCCACACTGACTCCCCCACACTGACCCCCCACACAGTCCTGTCCTTCCCTCTCACACTCCCCCACACTGACACTCCCCACACTGACACTCCCCACACTGACACCCCCACACTGACTCCCCACACTGACACCCCCACACTGCCCCCACAATGACCCCCCACACAGTCCCGTCCTTCCCTCTCACACTCCCCCACACTGACACTCCCCACACTGACACTCCCCACAATGACCCCCCACACTGACACTCCCCACACTGACCCCCGACACAGTCCCGTCCTTCCCTCTCACACTCCCCCGCTCACCACCCAACACCAACCTGTACTTTTCTTCTGCTCCTTCTTCATCCGCTTGAGACGCTTCAGCATCCCCCGCAGGTCGGTGATACCGTACTGGAAAGCGATCTTTTCGTACTGGGACGGCGGTGCCTTCTGCAGGATGTCCCACACGTCTACCTCTGGCTGTACCTCCAGCTTCACATCCCTGTGAGACAGACACCAGAAAGAGGAACGGGGGTGTGGGGGGGAGTAAGAGAGTGATGGAGGAGGGAGGAGACAGTGAGCATCGGTAAACATTGGTGAGAGAGGGATGAAACAGAGAAAGGGGTCAGAGGGGCAGAGGGTTTCATTCCAGTGGGCTCAGAGTCCCTCACTCCTACATATGAAACTCCATCTCCCTTTCACTGAGGCTCCCTGACAACCAGTGGGCCAAGATCTGAGGCTCCCCTCACCTTCCCTGTTCCCACCTCCCACTGGTGCTGACTGTGACCCCACTGCGGAAACCAAAGTGACTGCAGCAGCCAAGTCCTAGAGCAAAGCCAGGACATGACCCCACAATAACAAGCAGTCCATCATCCATCTCACCAGGACACTACCCCACAATAACCAGCAGTCTGTCATCCAACTCACCAGGACACTACCCCACAAAAACCAACAGCCTCAGTCTTCCATCTCACCAGGACACTACCCCACAATAACCAGCAGTCAGGCATCCATCTCACCACGACACTACCCCACAATAACCAGCAGTCTCAGTCATCCATCTCACCAGGACACTACCCCACAATAACCAGCAGTCTCAGTCATCCAACTCACCAGGACACCATCGCACAATATCCAGCAGTCTGTCATCCATCTCACCACGACACTACCCCACAGCAAACAACAGTCTGTCATCCATCTCACCAGGACACTACCCCACAATAACCAGCAGTCTGTCATCCATCTCACCAGGACACTACCCCACAATAACCAGCAGTCTGGCATCCAACTCACCAGGACACAACCCCACAATAACCAGCCTCAGTCATCCATCTCACCAGGACACTACCCCACAATAACCAACAGTCTGTCATCCATCTCACCAGGACACTACCCCACAATAACCAGCAGTCTGTCATCCATCTCACCAGGACACTACCCCACAATAACCAGCAGTCTGTCATCCATCTCACCAGGACACTACCCCACAATAACCAGCAATCTCAGTCATCCATCTCACCAGGACACTACCACACAATAACCAGCAGTCTCAGTCATCCATCTCACCAAGACACTACCCCACAATAACCAGCAGTCTCAGTCATCCATCTCACCAAGACACTACCCCACAATAACCAGCAATCTCAGTCATCCATCTCACCAGGACACTACCCCACAATAACCAGCAATCTGTCATCCATCTCACCAGGACACTACCCCACAATAACCAGCAGTCTGTCATCCATCTCACCAGGACACTACCCCACAATAACCAGCAGTCTGGCATCCATCTCACCAGGACACTACCCCACAATAAACAGCAGTCTGTCATCCATCTCACCAGGACACTACCCCACAATAACCTAAAGCCTCAGTCATCCATCTCACCAGGACACTACCCCACAATAACCAGCAGTCTGTCATCCATCTCACCAGGACACTACCCCACAATAACCAACAGTCTGTCATCCATCTCACCAGGACACTACCCCACAATAACCAGCAGTCTGTCATCCATCTCACCAGGACACTACCCCACAATAACCAGCAGTCCGTCATCCAGCTCACCAGGACACTACTCCACAATAACCAGCAGTCTGTCATCCATCCCACCTGGACACTTACCCACAATAACCAGCAGTCTGTCATCCATCTCACCAGGACACTACCCCACAATAACCAGCAGTCTGTCATCCATCTCACCAGGACACTACCCCACAATAACCAGCAGTCTGTCATCCATCTCACCACGACACTACCCCACAATAACCAACAGTCTGGCATCCATCTCACCACGACACTACCCCACAATAACCAACAGTCTGGCATCCATCTCACCAGGACACTACCACACAATAACCAGCAGTCTTGCATCCATCTCACCACGACACTATCCCACAATAACCAGCAGTCTGTCATCCATCTCTCCAGGACACTACCCGACAATAACCAGCAGTCTGTCATCCATCTCACCAGGACACTACCCCACAATAACCAGCAGTCTCAGTCATCCATCTCACCAGGACACTACCCCACAATAACCAGCAGTCTGGCATCCAACTCAACAGGACTGTACCCCACAATAACCAGCAGTCTCAGTCATCCATCTCACCAGGACACTACCCCACAATAACCAGCAGTCTGTCATCCATCTCACCAGGACACTACCCCACAATAACCAGCAGTCTGTCATCCATCTCACCAGGACACTACCCCACAATAACCAGCAGTCTCAGTCATCCATCTCACCAGGACATTACCCCACAATAACCAGCAATCTGTCATGCATCTCAACAGGACACTACCCTACAATAACCAGCAGTCTCAGTCATCCATCTCACCAGGACACTACGCCGAAATAACCAGCAGTCTGGCATCCAACTCAACAGGACTGTACCCCACAATAACCAGCAGTCTCAGTCACCCATCTCACCAGGACACTACCCCACAATAACCAGCAGTCTGTCATCCATCTCACCAGGACACTACCCCACAATAACCAGCAGTCTGTCATCCATCTCACCAGGACACTACCCCACAATAACCAGCAGTCTCAGTCATCCATCTCACCAGGACACTACCCCACAATAACCAGCAGTCTGTCATCCATCTCACCAGGACACTACCCCACAATAACCAGCAGTCTGTCATCCATCTCACCAGGACACTACCCCACAATAACCAGCAGTCTGTCATCCATCTCACCAGGACACTACCCCACAATAACCAACAGTCTGTCATCCATCTCACCAGGACACTACCCCACAATAACCTAAAGCCTCAGTCATCCATCTCACCAGGACACTACCCCACAATAACCAGCAGTCTGTCATCCATCTCACCAGGACACTACCCCACAATAACCAACAGTCTGTCATCCATCTCACCAGGACACTACCCCACAATAACCAGCAGTCTGTCATCCATCTCACCAGGACACTACCCCACAATAACCAGCAGTCCGTCATCCAGCTCACCAGGACACTACTCCACAATAACCAGCAGTCTGTCATCCATCCCACCTGGACACTTACCCACAATAACCAGCAGTCTGTCATCCATCCCACGTGGGCACAACCCCACAATAATCAGCAGTCTGTCATCCATCTCACCAGGACACTACCCCACAATAACCAGCAGTCTGTCATCCATCTCACCAGGACACTACCCCACAATAACCAGCAGCCTCAGTCATCCATCTCACCAGGACACTACCCCACAATAACCAGCAGTCTGGCATCCATCTCACCACGACACTACCCCACAATAACCAACAGTCTGGCATCCATCTCACCACGACACTATCCCACAATAACCAGCAGTCTGTAAATCCATCTCACCACGACACTACCCCACAATAAGTAGCAGTCTGCCATCCAACTCACCAGGACACTACCCCACAATAACCAGCAGTCTGTCATCCATCTCACCAGGACACTACCCCACAATAACCAGCAGTCTGTCATCCATCTCACCAGGACACTACCCCACAATAACCAGCAGTCTCAGTCATCCATCTCACCAGGACACTACCCCACAATAACCAGCAGTCTGGCATCCATCTCACCAGGACACTACCCCACAATAACCAGCAGTCTCAGTCATCCATCTCACCAGGACACTACCCCACAATAACCAGCAGTCTGTCATCCATCTCACCAGGACACTACCCCACAATAACCAGCAGTCTGTCATCCATCTCACCAGGACACTACCCCACAATAACCAGCAGTCTCAGTCATCCATCTCACCAGGACACTACCCCACAATAACCAGCAGTCTGTCATCCATCTCACCAGGACACTACCCCACAATAACCAGCAGTCTCAGTCATCCATCTCACCAGGACACTACCCCACAATAACCAGCAGTCTGGCATCCATCTCACCAGGACACTACCCGACAATAACCAGCAGTCTCAGTCATCCATCTCACGAGGACACTACCCCACAATAACCAGCAGTCTGTCATCCATCTCACCAGGACACTACCCCACAATAACCAGCAGTCTGTCATCCATCTCACCAGGACACTACCCCACAATAACCAGCAGTCTCAGTCATCCATCTCACCAGGACACTACCCCACAATAACCAGCAGTCTCAGTCATCCATCTCACCAGGACACTACCCCACAATAACCAGCAGTCTGTCATCCATCTCACCAGGACACTACCCCACAATAACCAGCAGTCTCTGTCATCCATCTCACCAGGACACTACCCCACAATAACCAGCAGTCTGTCATCCATCTCACCAGGACACTACCCCACAATAACCAGCAGTCTTTCTTCCATCTCAACAGCACACTACCCCACAATAACCAGCAGTCTGGCATCCAACTCACCAGGACACTACCCCACAATAATCTAAAGCCTCAGTCATCCATCTCACCAGAACACTAACCCACAATAACCAGTAGTCTGTCATCCAACTCACCAGGACACTACCCCACAATAACCAACAGCCTCAGTCATCCATCTCACCAGGACACTACCCCACAATAACCAGCAGTCTGTCATCCATCTCACCAGGACACTACCCCACAATAACCAGCAGTCTCAGTCATCCATCTCACCAGGACACTACCCCACAATAACCAGCAGTCTGGCATCCATCTCACCACAACACTACCCCACAATAACCAACAGTCTGTCATACATCTCACCAGGACACTACCCCACAATAACCAGCAGTCTGTCATCCATCTCACCAGGACACTACCCCACAATAACCAGCAGTCTCTGTCACCCATCTCACTACGACACTACCCCACAATAACCAGCAGTCTGTCATCCATCTCACCAGGACACTACCCCACAATAACCAGCAGTCTGGCATCCATCTCACCACGACACTACCCCACAAAGACCAACAGTCTGGCATCCATCTCACCACGACACTACCCCACAATAACCAGCAGTCTGTCATCCATCTCACCAGGACACTACCCCACAATAACCAGCAGTCTGTCATCCATCTCACCAGGACACTATCCCACAATAACCAGCAGTCTGTCATCCTTCTCACCAGGACACTACCACACAATAACCAGCAGTCCGTCATCCAGCTCACCAGGACACTACTCCACAATAACCAGCAGTCTGTCATCCATCCCACCTGGACACTTACCCACAATAACCAGCAGTCTGTCATCCATCCCACGTGGGCACTACCCCACAATAACCAGCAGTCTGTCATCCATCTCACCAGGACACTACCCCACAATAACCAGCAGTCTGTCATCCATCTCACCAGGACACTACCCCACAATAACCAACAGCCTCAGTCATCCATCTCACCAGGACACTACCCCACAATAACCAGCAGTCTGGCATCCATCTCACCAGGACACTACCCCACAATAACCAACAGTCTGGCATCCATCTCACCACGACACTACCCCACAATAACCAGCAGTCTGGCATCCATCTCACCACGACACTACCCAACAATAAACAGCAGTCTGGCATCCATCTCACCACGACACTATCCCACAATAACCAGCAGTCTGTCATCCATCTCACCAGGACACTACCCCACAATAACCAGCAGTCTGTCATCCATCTCACCAGGACACTACCCCACAATAACCAGCAGTCTCAGTCATCCATCTCACCAGGACACTACCCCACAATAACCAGCAGTCTGTCATCCATCTCAACAGGACTGTACCCCACAATAACCAGCAGTCTCAGTCACCCATCTCACCAGGACACTACCCCACAATAAGCAGCAGTCTGTCATCCAACTCACCAGGACATTGCCCCACAATAACCAGCAGTCTGTCATCCATCTCATCAGGACACTACCCCACAATAACCAGCAATCTCAGTCATCCATCTCACCAGGACACTACCCCACAATAACCAGCAGTCTGTCATCCATCTCACCAGGACACTACCCCACAATAACCAGCAGTCTCAGTCATCCATCTCACCAGGACACTACCCCACAATAACCAGCAGTCTGGCATCCAACTCAACAGGACTGTACCCCACAATAACCAGCAGTCTCAGTCACCCATCTCACCAGGACACTACCCCACAATAACCAGCAGTCTGTCATCCATCTCACCAGGACACTACCCCACAATAACCAGCAGTCTGTCATCCATCTCACCAGGACACTACCCCACAATAACCAGCAGTCTCAGTCATCCATCTCACCAGGACACTACCGCACAATAACCAACAGCCTCAGTCATCCATCTCACCAGGACACTACCCCACAATAACCAGCAGTCTGTCATCCATCTCACCAGGACACTACCCCACAATAACCAGCAGTCTCTGTCATCCATCTCACCAGGACACTACCGCACAATAACCAGCAGTCTGTCATCCATCTCACCATGAAACTACCCCACAATAACAAGCAATCTGGCATCCATATCACGAGGACACTACCCCACAATAACCAGCAGTCTGGCATCCAACTCACCAGGACACTACCCCACAATAATCTAAAGCCTCAGTCATCCATCTCACCAGAACACTACCCCACAATAACCAGCAGTCTGTCATCCATCTCCACAGGACACTACCACACAATAACCAGCAGTCAGGCATCCATCTCACCACGACACCAACCCACAAGGACCAGCAGTCTGTCATCCACCTCTCCTGGATACTACCCCACAATAACCAGCAGTCTCAGTCATCCATCTCACCAGGACACTACCCCACAATAACCAGCAGTCTGGCATCCATCTCACCAGGACACTACCCCACAATAACCAACAGTCTGTCATCCATCTCACCAGGACACTACCCCACAATAACCAGCAGTCTGTCATCCATCTCACCAGGACACTACCCCACAATAACCAGCAGTCTCTGTCATCCATCTCACCAGGACACTACCCCACAATAACCAGCAGTCTGTCATCCATCTCACCAGGACACTACCCCACAATAACCAGCAGTCTGGCATCCATCTCACCACGACACTACCCCACAATAACCAACAGTCTGGCATCCATCTCACCACGACACTACCCCACAATAACCAGCAGTCTGTCATCCATCTCACCAGGACACTACCCCACAATAACCAGCAGTCTGTCATCCATCTCACCAGGACACTACCCCACAATTACCAGCAGTCTGTTATCCATCTCACCACGACACTATCCCACAATAACCAGCAGTCTCAGTCATCCATCTCACCAGGACACTACCCCACAATAACCAGCAGTCTCAGTCATCCATCTCACCAGGACACTACCCCACAATAACCAACAGTCTGGCATCCATCTCACCAGGACACTACCCCACAATAACCAGCAGTCTGGCATCCATCTCACCACGACACTACCCCACAATAACCAGCAGTCTGTCATCCATCTCACCAGGACACTACCCCACAATAACCAGCAGTCTGTCATCCATCTCACCAGGACACTACCCAACAATAACCAGCAGTCTCAGTCATCCAACTCACCAGGACACCATCCCACAATAACCAGCTGTCTGTCATCCATCTCACCAGGACACTACCCCACAATAACCAGCAGTCTCAGTCATCCATCTCACCACGACACTACCCCACAATAACCAGCAGTCTGTCACCCATCTCACCAGGACACTACCAGACAATAACCAGCAGTCTCAGTCATCCATCTCACCAGGACACTAACCCACAATAACCAGCAGTCTGTCATCCATCTCACCAGGACACTACCCCACAATAACCAGCAGTCTGTCATCCATCTCACCAGGACACTACCCCACAATAACCAGCAGTCTGTCATCCATCTCACCAGGACACTACCCCACAATAACCAGCAGTCTGTCATCCATCTCACCAGGACACTACCCCACAATAACCAGCAGTCTGTCATCCATCTCACCAGGACACTACCCCACAATAACCAGCAGTCTCAGTCATCCATCTCACCAGGACACTACCCCACAATAACCAGCAGTCTGTCATCCATCTCACCAGGACACTACCCCACAATAACCAGCAGTCTCAGTCATCCATCTCACCACGACACTACCCCACAATAACCAACAGTCTGTCATCCATCTCACCAGGACACTACCCCACAATAACCAGCAGTCTCAGTCATCCATCTCACCACGACACTACCCCACAATAACCAACAGTCTGTCATCCATCTCACCAGGACACTACCCCACAATAACCAGCAGTCTCAGTCATCCATCTCACCAGGACACTACCCCACAATAACCAGCAGTCTGGCATCCATCTCACCAGGACACTACCCCACAATAACCAGCAGTCTGTCATCCATCTCACCACGACACTACCCCACAATAACCAACAGTCTGTCATCCATCTCACCAGGACACTACCCCACAATAAGCAGCAGTCTCTGTCACCCATCTCACTACGACACTATCCCACAATAAACAGCAATCTCAGTCATCCATCTCACCAGGACATTTACCAACAATAACCAGCAATCTGTCATCCATCTCAACAGGACACTACCCCACAATAACCAGGAGTGTGGCATCCATCTCACCACAACACTACCCCACAAAGACCAACAGTCTGGCATCCATCTCACCACGACACTACCCCACAATAACCAGCAGTCTCAGTCATCCATCTCACCAGGACACTACCCCACAATAACCAGCAGTCTGTCATCCATCTCACCAGGACACTACCCCACAATAACCAGCAGTCTGTCATCCATCTCACCAGGACACTACCCCACAATAACCAGCAGTCTGTCATCCATCTCACCAGGACACTACCCCACAATAATCAGCAGTATGTCATCCAAATCACCAGGAAACTACCTCACAATAACCAACAGCCTCAGTCATCCATCTAACCAGGACACCCTCCAACAATAACCAATAGTCTGGCATCCATCTGACCAGGACACTGCCCCAAAATTGCCAGCAGTCTTTCTTCCATCTCACCACGACACTACCCCACAATAACCAACAGTCTGGCATCCATCTCACCAGGACACTACCCCACAATAACCAGCAGTCTGGCATCCATCTCACCAGGACACTACCCCACAATAACCAGCAGTCTGGCATCCATCTCACCACGACACTACCCCACAATAACCAGCAGTCTGTCATCCATCTCACCAGGACACTACCCCACAATAACCAACAGTCTGTCATCCATCTCACCAGGACACTACCCCACAATAACCAGCAGTCTCAGTCATCCATCTCACCAGGACACTACCCCACAATAACCAGCAGTCTGGCATCCATCTCACCAGGACACTACCCCACAATAACCAGCAGTCTCAGTCATCCATCTCACCAGGACACTACCCCACAATAACCAGCAGTCTGTCATCCATCTCACCAGGACACTACCCCACAATAACCAGCAGTCTCAGTCATCCATCTCACCAGGACACTACCCCACAATAACCAGCAGTCTCAGTCATCCATCTCACCAGGACACTACCCCACAATAACCAGCAGTCTGTCATCCATCTCACCAGGACACTACCCCACAATAACCAGCAGTCTCAGTCATCCATCTCACCAGGACACTACCCCACAATAACCAGCAGTTCAGTCATTCATCTCACCAGGACACTACCCCACAATTACCAGCAGTCTGTCATCCATCTCACCACGACACTACCCCACAATAACCAGCAGTCTCAGTCATCCATCTCACCAGGACACTACCCCACAATAACCAGCAGTCTGTCATCCATCTCACCAGGACACTACCCCACAATAACCAACAGCCTCAGTCATCCATCTGACCAGGATACTACCCCACAATAACCAGCAGTCTGTCATCCATCTGACCAGGACACTACCCCACAATAACCAGCAGTCTGTCATCCATCTCACCAGGACACTACCCCACAATAACCAGCAGTCTCAGTCATCCATCTCACCACGACACTACCCCACAATAACCAACAGTCTGTCATCCATCTCACCAGGACACTACCCCACAATAACCAGCAGTCTCAGTCATCCATCTCACCAGGACACTACCCCACAATAAGCAGCAGTCTGGCATCCATCTCACCAGGACATTACCTCACAATAATCAGCAGTATGTCATCCATCTCACCAGGACACTACCCCACAATAACCAACAGTCTGTCATCCATCTCACCAGGACACTACCCCACAATAACCAGCAGTCTCTGTCACCCATCTCACTACGACACTATCCCACATAAACAGCAATCTCAGTCATCCATCTCACCAGGACATTTCCCCACAATAACCAGCAATCTGTCATCCATCTCAACAGGACACTACCCCACAATGACCAACAGTCTGGCATCCATTTCACCACGACACTACCCCACAATGACCAACAGTCTGGCATCCATTTCACCACGACAGTACCCCACAATAACCAACAGCCTCAGTCATCCATCTCACCAGGACACTACCCCACAATAACCAGCTCTCTGTCATCCATCTCACCAGGACACTACCCCACAATAACCAGCAGTCTGTCATCCATCTCACCAGGACACTACCCACAATAACCAACAGTCTGTCATCCATCTCACCAGGACACTACCCCACAATAACTAGCAGTCTCAGTCATCCATCTCACCAGGACACTACCCGACAATAACCAACAGCCTCAGTCATCCATCACACCACGACACTACACCACAATAACCAGGATTCTGACATCCATCTCACCAGGACACTACCACACAATAACCAGCAGTCTGGCATCCATCTCACCATGAAACTACGCCATAATAACCAACAGTCTGGCATCCATCTCACCACGACACTACCCAACAATAAACAGCAGTCTGGCATCCATCTCACCACAACACAACCCAACAATAAACAGCAGTCTGGCATCCATCTCATCACGACACTATCCCACAATAACCAGCAGTCTGTCATCCATCTCACCAGGACACTACCCCACAATAACCAGCAGTCTGTCATCCATCTCACCAGGACACTACCCCACAATAACCAGCAGTCTCAGTCATCCATCTCACCAGGACACTACGCCGAAATAACCAGCAGTCTGGCATCCAACTCAACAGGACTGTACCCCACAATAACCAGCAGTCTCAGTCACCCATCTCACCAGGACACTACCCCACAATAAGCAGCAGTCTGTCATCCAACTCACCAGGACATTGCCCCACAATGACCACAGTTTGTCATCTACCTCTCCAGGATACTACCCCACAATAACCAGCAGTCTCAGTCATCCAACTCACCAGGACACTACCCCACAATAACCAGCTGTCTGTCATCCATCTCACCAGGACACTACCCCACAATAACCAGCAGTCTCAGTCATCCATCTCAGCAGGACACTACCTGACAATAACCAGCAGTTCAGTCATTCATGTCAGCACGACACTACCCCACTATAACCAGCAATCTCTGTCATCCATCTGACCAGGACACTACCGCACAACAACCAGCAGTCTGTCATCCATCTCACCATGAAACTACCCCACAATAACAAGCAGTCTGTCATCCATCTCACCAGGACACTACCCCACAATAACCAGCAGTCTGGCATCCAACTCACCAGGACACTACCCCACAATAATCTAAAGCCTCAGTCATCCATCTCACCAGAACACTACCCGACAATAACCAGTAGTCTGTCATCCCTCTCACCACGACACTACCCCACAATAACCAGCAGTCTCAGTCATCCATCTCACCAGGACACTACCCCACAATAACCAGCAGTCTGTCATCCATCTCACCAGGACACTACCCCACAATAACGAGCAGTCTGGCATCCATCTCACTAGGACACTATCCCACAATGACCAGCAGTCTGTCATCCATCTCACCAGGACACTACCCCACAATAACCAGCAGTCTCAGTCATCCATCTCACCAGGACACTACCCCACAATAACCAGCAGTCTGGCATCCATCTCACCATGACACTACCCCACAATAACCAGCAGTCTGTCATCCATCTCACCAGGACACTACCCCACAATAACCAGCAGTCTGTCATACATCTCACCAGGACACTACCCCACAATAACCAGCAGTCTCTGTCACCCATCTCACTATGACACTGCCCGACAATAACAAGCAACCTGTCATCCATCTCAACAGGACACTAACCTACAATAACCAACAGTGTGGCATAAATCTCACCACGACTCTACCCCACAATGACCAACAGTCTGGCATCCATCTCACCACGACACTACCCCACAATAACCAGCAGTCTGTCATCCATCTCACCACGACACTACCCCACAATAACCAGCAGTCTGTCATCCATCTCAATAGGACACTACCCCACAATAACCAGCAGTCTGTCATACATCTCACCAGGACACTACCCCACAATAACCAGCAGTCTGTCATCCATCTCAACAGGACACTACCCCACAATAACCAGCAGTCAGTCATCCATCTCACCAGGACACTACCCCACAATAACCAGCAGTCTGTCATCCATCTCACCAGGACACTACCCCACAATAACCAGCAGTCTCAGTCATCCATCTCACCAGGACACTACCCCACAATAACCAGCAGTCTGTCATCCATCTCACCAGGACACTACCCCACAATAACCAGCAGTCTCAGTCATCCATCTCACCACGACACTACCCCACAATATCCAAAAGTCTGTCATCCATCTCACCAGGACACTACCCGACAATAACCAGCAGTCTCAGTCATCCATCTCACCAGGACACTACCCCACAATAACCAGCAGTCTGTCATCCATCTCACCAGGACACTACCCCACAATAACCAGCAGTCTCAGTCATCCATCTCACCAGGACACTACCCCACAATAACCAGCAGTCTGGCATCCATCTCACCAGGACACTACCCCACAATAACCAGCAGTCTGTCATCCATCTCACCACGACACTACCCCACAGCAACCAACAGTCTGTCATCCATCTCACCAGGACACTACCGCACAATAACCAGAAGTCTCAGTCATCCATCTCACCAGGACACTACCCCACAATAACCAGCAATCTCAGTCATCCATCTCACCAGGACATTTACCAACAATAACCAGCAATCTGTCATCCATCTCAACAGGACACTACCCCACAATAACCAGCAGTCTCAGTCACCCATCACACCACGACACTACCCCACAATGACCAACAGTCTGGCATCCATTTCGCCACGACAGTACCCCACAATAACCAACAGCCTCAGTCATCCATCTCACCAGGACACTACCCCACAATAACCAGCAGTCTGTCACCCATCTCAACAGGACACTACCCCACAATAACCAGCAGTCTGTCATTCATATCACTCGGACACTACCCTACAATAAACAAGTCTGTCATCCCTCTCACCAGGACACTACCCCACAATAACCAGCAATCTGTCATCCATCTCACGAGCACACTACCCCACAATAACCAGCAGTCTGGCATCCATCTCACCGCGACACTACCCCACAATAACCAACAGTCTGGCATCCATCTCACCACGACACTACCCCACAATAACCAGCAGTCTGTCATCCATCTCACCAGGACACTACCTCACAATAACCAACAGCCTCAGTCATCCATCACACCAGGACACTACCCCACAATAACCAGGATTCTGACATCCATCTCACCAGGACACTACCACACAATAACCAGCAGTCTGGCATCCATCTCACCATGAAACTACCCCACAATAACCAACAGTCTGGCATCCATCTCACCACGACACTACCCCACAATAAACAGCAGTCTGGCATCCATCTCACCACGACACTACCCCACAATAACCAGCAGTCTGGCATCCATCTCACCACGACACTACCCCACAATAACCAGCAGTCTGTCATCCATCTCACCAGGACACTACCCCACAATAACCAGCAGTCTGTCATCCATCTCACCAGGACACTACCCCACAATAACCAGCAGTCTCTCATCCATCTCACCAGGACACTACCCCACAATAACCAGCAGTCTCTCAACCATCTCTCCAGGACACTACCCGACAATAACCAGCAGTCTCAGTCATCCATCTCACCAGGACACTACCCCACAATAACCAGCAGTCTGGCATCCATCTCACCAGGACACTACCCCACAATAACCAACAGTCTGTCATCCATCTCACCAGGACACTACCCCACAATAACCAGCAGTCTGTCATCCATCTCACCAGGACACTACCCCACAATAACCAGCAGTCTGTCATCCATCTCACCAGGACACTACCCCACAATAACCAGCAGTCTCTGTCATCCATCTCACCAGGACACTACCCCACAATAACCAGCAGTCTGTCATCCATCTCACCAGGACACTACCCCACAATAACCAGCAGTCTGGCATCCATCTCACCACGACACTACCCCACAATGACCAACAGTCTGGCATCCATCTCACCACGACACTACCCCACAATAACCAGCAGTCTGTCATCCATCTCACCAGGACACTACCCCACAATAACCAGCAGTCTGTCATCCATCTCACCAGGACACTACCCCACAATAACCAGCAGTCTGTCATCCATCTCACCAGGACACTACCCCACAATAACCAGCAGTCTGTCATCCATCTCACCAGGACACTACCCCACAATAACCAACAGTCAGTCATCCATCTCACCAGGACACTACCCCACAATAACCAGCAGTCTGTCATCCATCTCACCAGGACACTACCCGACAATAACCAGCAGTCTCAGTCATCCATCTCACCAGGACACTACCCCACAATAACCAGCAGTCTGTCATCCATCTCTCCAGGACACTACCCCACAATAACCAGCAGTCTCAGTCATCCATCTCACCACGACACTACCCCACAATATCCAAAAGTCTGTCATCCATCTCACCAGGACACTACCCCACAATAACCAGCAGTGTCAGTCATCCATCTCACCACGACACTACCCCACAATAACCAGCAGTCTGTCATCCATCTCACCAGGACACTACCCCACAATAACCAGCAGTCTCAGTCATCCATCTCACCAGGACACTACCCCACAATAACCAGCAGTCTGGCATCTATCTCACCAGGACATTACCTCACAATAACAAGCAGTCTGTCATCCATCTCACCACGACACTACCCCACAGCAACCAACAGTCTGTCATCCATCTCACCAGGACACTACCGCACAATAACCAGAAGTCTCAGTCATCCATCTCACCAGGACACTACCCCACAATAACCAGCAATCTCAGTCATCCATCTCACCAGGACATTTACCAACAATAACCAGCAATCTGTCATCCATCTCAACAGGACACTATCCCACAATAACCAGCAGTGTGGTATACATCGCACCACGACACTACCCCACAATGACCAACAGTCTGGCATCCATTTCACCACGACAGTACCCCACAATAACCAACAGCCTCAGTCATCCATCTCACCAGGACACTACCCCACAATAACCAGCAATCAGTCATCCATCTCACCAGGACACTACCCCACAATAACCAGCAGTCTGTCATCCATCTCACCAGGACACTACCCCACAATAAACAGCAGTCTGTCATCCATCTCACCAGGACACTACCCCACAATAACCAGCAGTCTGTCATCCATCTCACCAGGACACTACCCCACAATAACCAGCAGTCTGGCATCCATCTCACCACGACACTACCCCACAATAACCAACAGTCTGGCATCCATCTCACCACGACACTACCCCACAATAACCAGCAGTCTGTCATCCATCTCTCCAGGACACTACCCCACAATAACCAACAGCCTCAGTCATCCATCTCACCAGGACACTACCCCACAATAACCAGCAGTCTGTCATCCATCTCACCAGGACACTACCCCACAATAACCAGCAGTCTGGCATCCATCTCACCATGACACTACCCCACAATAACCAACAGTCTGGCATCCATCTCACCACGACACTACCCCACAATAACCAGCAGTCTGTCATCCATCTCACCAGGACACTACCGCACAATAACCAGCAGTCTGGCATCCATCTCACCACGACACTATCCCACAATAACCAGCAGTCTGTCATCCATATCTACGAGACACTACCCCACAATAACCAACAGTCTGTCATCCATCACACCAGGAAACTAACCGACAGTAACCAGCAGTCTCAGTCATCCATCTCACCAGGACACTACGCCGAAATAACCAGCAGTCTGGCATCCATCTCACCAGGACTGTACCCCACAATAACCAGCAGTCTCAGTCACCCATCTCACCAGGACACTACCCCACAATAACCAGCAGTCTGTCATCCATCTCACCAGGACACTACCCCACAATAACCAGCAGTCTGTCATCCATCTCACCAGGACACTACCCCACAATAACCAGCAATCTCAGTCATCCATCTCACCAGGACATTTCCCCACAATAACCAGCAATCTGTCATCCATCTCAACAGTACACTACTCCACAATAACCAGTAGTCTCAGTCATCCATCTCAGCAGGACACTACCTGACAATAACCAGCAGTTCAGTCATTCATCTCAGCAGGACACTACCCCACAATAACCAGCAGTCTGTCATCCATCTCACCACGACACTACCCCACAATAACCAGCAATCTCAGTCATCCATCTCACCAGGACATTTCCCCACAATAACCAGCAGTCTGTCATCCATCTCTCCAGGACACTACCCGACAATAACCAACAGCCTCAGTCATCCATCTCACCAGGACACTACCCCACAATAACCAGCAGTCTGTCATCCATCTCACCAGGACACTACCCCACAATAACCAGCAGTCTGTCATCCATCTCTCCAGGACACTACCCCACAATAACCAGCAGTCTCAGTCATCCATCTCACCACGACACTACCCCACAATATCCAAAAGTCTGTCATCCATCTCACCAGGACACTACCCGACAATAACCAGCAGTCTCAGTCATCCATCTCACCAGGACACTACCCCACAATAACCAGCAGTCTGGCATCTATCTCACCAGGACATTACCTCACAATAACAAGCAGTCTGTCATCCATCTCACCACGACACTACCCCACAGCAACCAACAGTCTGTCATCCATCTCACCAGGACACTACCCCACAATAAGCAGCAGTCTCTGTCACCCATCTCACTACGACACTATCCCACAATAAACAGCAATCTCAGTCATCCATCTCACCAGGACATTTACCAACAATAACCAGCAATCTGTCATCCATCTCAACAGGACACTACCCCACAATAACCAGCAGTGTGGTATCCATCTCACCACGACACTACCCCACAATGACCAACAGTCTGGCATCCATTTCACCACGACAGTACCCCACAATAACCAACAGCCTCAGTCATCCATCTCACCAGGACACTACCCCACAATAACCAGCAATCTGTTACCCATCTCAGCAGGACACTACCCCACAATAACCAGCAGTCTGTCATTCATCTCACTAGGACACTACCCTACAATAAACAACAGTCTGTCATCCCTCTCACCAGGACACTACCCCACAATAACCAGCAGTCTGTCATCCATCTCTCCAGGACACTACCCCACAATAACCAACAGTCTCAGTCATCCATCTCACCAGGACACTACCCCACAATAACCAGCAGTCTGTCATCCATCTCACCAGGACACTACCCCACAATAACCAGCAGTCTGGCATCCATCTCACCAGGACACTACCCCACAATAACCAGCAGTCTGGCATCCATCTCACCACGACACTACCCCACAATAACCAGCAGTCTGGCATCCATCTCACCAGGACACTACCCCACAATAACCAGCAGTCTGTCATCCATCTCACCACGACACTACCCCACAATAACCAGCAGTCTGTCATCCATCTCACCAGGACACTACCCCACAATAACCAGCAGTCTGTCATACATCTCACCAGGACACTACCCCACAATAACCAGCAGTCTCTGTCACCCATCTCACTACGACACTACCCGACAATAACCAGCAATCTGTCATCCATCTCAACAGGACACTAACCTACAATAACCAACAGTGTGGCATAAATCTCACCACGACTCTACCCCACAATGACCAACAGTCTGGCATCCATCTCACCACGACACTATCCCACAATAACCAGCAGTCTGTCATCCATCTCTCCAGGACACTACCCCACAATAACCAGCAGTCTCAGTCATCCATCTCACCAGGACACTACCCCACAATAACCAGCAGTCTGTCATCCATCTCACCAGGACACTACCCCACAATAACCAGCAGTCTGTCATCCATCTCACCAGGACACTACCCCACAATAACCAGCAGTCTGTCATCCATCTCACCAGGACACTACCCCACAATAACCAACTGTCTGGCATCCATCTCACCACGACACTACCAGCAATAACCAGCAGTCTCAGTCATCCATCTCACCAGGACACTACCCCACAATAACCAGCAGTCTCAGTCATCCATCTCACCAGGACACTACCCCACAATAACCAGCAGTCTGTCATCCATCTCACCAGGACACTACCCCACAATAACCAGCAGTCTGTCATCCATCTCACCAGGACACTACCCCACAATAACCAACAGTCTGTCATCCATCTCACCAGGACACTACCCCACAATAACCAGCAGTCTGTCATCCATCTCACCAGGACACTACCCCACAATAACCAGCTGTCTGGCATCCATCTCACCACGACACTACCCCACAATAACCAACAGTCTGGCATCCATCTCACCACGACACTACCCCACAATAACCAGCAGTCTGTCATCCATCTCAGCATGGCTGTACCCCAGAATAAACAGCAGTCTCAGTCACCCATCTCACCATGACACTACCCCACAATATCCAACAGTCTGGTATCCAACTCACCCGGACACTACCCCTCAATAACCAGAAATCTCCGTCATCTATCTCACCATGACACTACCCCAAAATAACCAGCAATCTGTCATCCATCTCACCAGGACATTACCCGACAATAACCAGCAATCTGTCATCCATCTCACCAGGACACTACCCCACAATAACCAGCAGTCTGTCATCCATCTCTCCAAGACACTACCCAACAATAACCAGCAGTCTCAGTCATCCAACTCACCAGGACACTACCCCAAAATAACCAGCAGTCTGGCATCCATCTCACCAGGACTGTACCCCACAATAACCAGCTGTCTCAGTCACCCATCTCACCATGACACTACCCCACAATAACCAACAGTCTGGCATCCAACTCACCAGGACATTACCCCACAATAACAAGCAGTCTGTCATCCATCTCACCAGGACACTACCCCACAATAACCAGCAGTCTGTCATCCATCTCACCAGGACACTACCCCACAATAACCAGCAGTCTGTCATCCATCTCACCAGGACACTACCCCACAATAACCAGCAGTCTCAGTCATCCATCTCACCAGGACACTACCCCACAATAACCAGCAGTCTGGCAATCCATCTCGCCAGGAGACTACCCCACAATAACCAACAATCTGTCACCAATCTCACCAGGATACTACCCCACAATAACCAGCAGTCTGGCATCCATTTCGCTACGGCACTACCCCACAATGACCAGCAGTCTGGCATCCATCTCACCACGACACTACCCCACAATAACCAGCAGTCTGGCATCCATCTCACCACGACACTACCCCACAATAACCAGCAGTCTGTCATCCATCTCACCAGGACACTACCCCACAATAACCAGCAGTCTGTCATCCATCTCACCAGGACACTACCCCACAATAACCAACAGTCTGTCATCCATCTCACCAGGACACTACCCCACAATAACCAGCAGTCTGTCATCCATCTCACCAGGACACTACCCCACAATAACCAGCAGTGTGGCATCCATCTCACCACGACACTACCCCACAAAGACCAACAGTCTGGCATCCATCTCACCACGTCACTATCCCACAATGACCAGCAGTCTGTCATCTACCTCTCCAGGACACTACCCCAGAATAACCAGCAGTCTCAGTCACCCATCTCACCATGACACTACCCCACAATAACCAACAGTCTGGTATCCAACTCACCCGGACACTACCCCTCAATAACCAGAAAACTCAATCATCTATCTCACCATGACACTACCCAACAATAACCAGCAATCTCAGTCATCCATCTCACCAGAACACTACCCCACAATAACCAGCAGTCTGTCATCCATCTCACCAGGACACTACCCCACAATAACCAGCAGTCTGTCATCCATCTCACCAGGACACTACCCCACAATAACCAGCAGTCTCAGTCATCCATCTCACCAGGACACTACCCCACAATAACCAGCAGTCTGGCATCCATCTCACCAGGACTGTACCCCAGAATAACCAGCTGTCTCAGTCATCCAACTCACCAGGACACTACCGCACAATAACCAACAGCCTCAGTCATCCATCTCACCAGGACACTACCCCACAATAACCAGCAGTCTGGCATCCATCTCACCAGGACACTACCCCACAATAACCAGCAGTCTGGCATCCATCTCACCACGACACTACCCCACAATAACCAGCAGTCTGGCATCCATCTCACCACGACACTATCCCACAATAACCAGCAGTCTGTCATCCATTCTCACCAGGACACTACCCCACTATAACCAGCAGTCTCAGTCATCCATCTCACCATGACACTATGCCACAATATGCCACCAGCAGTCTGTCATCCATCTCTCCAGGACACTACCCCACAATAACCAGCAGTCTCAGTCATCCATCTCACCACGACACTACCCCACAATATCCAAAAGTCTGTCATCCATCTCACCAGGACACTACCCGACAATAACCAGCAGTCTCAGTCATCCATCTCACGAGGACACTACCCCACAATAACCAGCAGTCTGGCATCTATCTCACCAGGACACTACCTCTCAATAACCAGCAGTCTGGCATCCATCTCACCACGACACTACCCCACAATAACCAACAGTCTGGCATCCATCTCACCACGACACTATCCCACAATAACCAGCTGTCTGTCATCCATCTCACCAGGACACTACCAGCAATAGCCAGCAGTCTCAGTCATCCATTTCACCAGGACACTACCTCACAATAACCAGCAGTCTGGCATCCATCTCAGCAGGGCTGTACCCCAGAATAACCAGCAGTGTCAGTCACCCATCTCACCATGACACCACCCCACAATAACTAGTGTTCTCAGTCATGCATCGCACCAGGACACTACCCCACAATAACAAGCAATCTGTCATCCATCTCAACAGGACACTACCCCACAATAACCAGCATTGTTCGTATCCATCTCACCACGACACTACTCCACAATGACCAACAGTCTGGCATCCATTTCACCAGGACACTACCCCACAACAACCAGCAGTCTCAGTCATCCATCTCACCACGACACTACCCCACAGCAACCAACAGTCTGTCATCCATCTTACCAGGACAGTACCGCACAATAACCAGAAGTCTCAGTCATCCATCTCACCAGGACACTGCCCCACAATAACCAGCAATCTCAGTCATCCATCTCACCAGGACATTTACCAACAATAACCAGCAATCTGTCATCCATCTCAACAGGACACTACCCCACAATAACCAGCATTGTTCGTATCCATCTCACCACGACACTACCCCACAATGACCAACAGTCTGGCATCCGCTCACCACGACACTACCCCACAATAACCAGCAGTCTCAGTCATCCATCTCACCAGGACACTACCCCACAATAACCAGCAGTCTCAGTCATCCATCTCACCAGGACACTACCTGACAATAACCAGCAGTCTCAGTCATCCATCTCACCAGGACACTACCCCACAATAACCAGCAGTCTGTCATCCATCTCACCAGGACACTACCGAACAATAACCAGCAGTCTGTCATCCATCTCACCAGGACACTACCCCACAATAACCAGCAGTCTCAGTCATCCATCTCACCATGACACAACCCTGCAATAACCAGCAGTCTCAGTCATCCATCTCACCACGACACTACCCCACAATATCCAAAAGTCAGTCATCCATCTCACCAGGACACTACCCGACAATAACCAGCAGTCTCAGTCATCCATCTCACCAGGACACTACCCCACAATAACCAGCAGTCTGTCATCCATCTCACCAGGACACTACCCCACAATAACCAACAGTCTGTCATCCATCTCACCACGACACTACCCCACAGCAACCAACAGTCTGTCATCCATCTCACCAGGACACTACCGCACAATAACCAGAAGTCTCAGTCATCCATCTCACCAGGACACTACCCCACAATAACCAGCAATCTCAGTCATCCATCTCACCAGGACATTTACCAACAATAACCAGCAATCTGTCATCCATCTCAACAGGACACTACCCCACAATAACCAGCAGTGTTCGTATCCATCTCACCACGACACTACCCCACAATGACCAACAGTCTGGCATCCATTTCACCACGACAGTACCCCACAATAACCAGTAGTCTCAGTCATCCATCTCACCAAGACACTACCCGACAATAACCAGTAGTCTCAGTCATCCATCTCACCAGGACACTACCCCACAATAACCAGCAGTCTCAGTCATCCATCTCACCAAGACACTACCCCACAATAACCAGCAGTCTGGCATCCATCTCACCAGGGCTGTACCCCAGAATAACCAGCAGTCTCAGTCACCCATCTCACCATGACACTACCCCACAATAACCAACAGTCTGTCATCCATCTCACCAGGACACTACCCCACAATAACCAGCAGTCTGTCATCCATCTCACCAGGACACTACCCCACAATAACCAGCAGTCTCAGTCATCCATCTCACCAGGACACTACCCCACAATAACCAGCAGTCTGTCATCCATCTCACCAGGACACTACCCCACAATAACCAGCAGTCTGTCATCCATCTCACCAGGACACTATCCCACAATAACCAACAGTCTGTCATCCATCTCACCAGGACACTACCCCACAATAACCAGCAGTCTCAGTCATCCATCTCACCAGGACACTACCCCACAATAACCAACTGTCTGTCATCCATCTCACCAGGACACTACCGCACAATAACCAGCAGTCTCAGTCATCCATCTCACCAGGACACTACCCCACAATAACTAGTGTTCTCAGTCATGCATCGCACCAGGACACTACCCCACAATAACAAGCAATCTGTCATCCATCTCAACAGGACACTACCCCACAATAACCAGCATTGTTCGTATCCATCTCACCACGACACTACCCCACAATGACCAACAGTCTGGTGTCCTCTCACCACGACACTACCCCACAATAACCAGCAGTCTGTCATCCATCTCACCAGGACACTACCCCACAATAACCAGCAGTCTCAGTCATCCATCTCACCAGGACACTACCCCACAATAACCAGCAGTCTCAGTCATCCATCTCACCAGGACACTACCCCACAATAACCAGCAGTCTGGCATCCATCTCACCAGGGCTGTACCCCAGAATAACCAGCAGTCTCAGTCACCCATCTCACCATGACACTACCCCACAATAACCAACAGTCTGTCATCCATCTCACCAGGACACTACCCCACAATAACCAGCAGTCTGTCATCCATCTCACCAGGACACTACCCCACAATAACCAGCAATCTCAGTCATCTATCTCACCATGACACTACCCTGCAATAACCAGCAATCTCAGTCATCCATCTCACCAGGACACTACCCCACAATAACCAACAGTCTGTCATCCATCTTACCAGGACAGTACCGCACAATAACCAGAAGTCTCAGTCATCCATCTCACCAGGACACTGCCCCACAATAACCAGAAATCTCAGTCATCCATCTCACCAGGACATTTACCAACAATAACCAGCAATCTGTCATCCATCTCAACAGGACACTACCCCACAATAACCAGCATTGTTCGTATCCATCTCACCACGACACTACCCCACAATGACCAACAGTCTGGCATCCATTTCACCACGACACTACCCCACAATAACCAGTAGTCTCAGTAATCCATCTCACCAAGACACTACCCCACAATAACCAGTAGTCTCAGTCATGCATCTCACCAGGACACTACCTGACAATAACCAGCAGTCTCAGTCATTCATCTCACCAGGACACTACCCCACAATAACCAGCAGTCTGGCATCCACCTCACCAGGGCTGTACCTCTGAATAACCAGCAGTCTCAGTCACCCATCTCACCATGACACTACCCCACAATAACCAACAGTCTGTCATCCATCTCACCAGGACACTACCCCACAATAACCAGCAGTCTGTCATCCATCTCACCAGGACACTACCCCACAATAACCAACAGTCTCTGTCATCCATCTCACCAGGACACTACCCCACAATAACCAGCAGTCTGTCATCCATCTCACCAGGACACTACCCCACAATAACCAGCAGTCTGGCATCCATCTCACCAGGACACTATCCCACAATAACCAACAGTCTGTCATCCATCTCACCAGGACACTACCCCACAATAACCAGCAGTCTCAGTCATCCATCTCTCCAGGACACTACCCCACAATAACCAACAGTCTCAGTCATCCATCTCACCACGACACTACATCACAATAACCAGCAGTCTGGCATCCATCTCACCACGACACTATCCCACAATAACCAGCAGTCTGTCATCCATTCTCTCCAGGACACTACCCCACAATAACCAGCAGTCTCAGTCATCCATCTCACCACGACACTACCCCACAATAACCAACAGTCTGTCATCCATCTCACCAGGACACTACCCCACAATAACCAGCAGTCTGTCATCCATCTCACCAGGACACTACCCCACAATAACCAGCAGTCTCAGTCATCCATCTCACCAGGACACTACCCCACAATAACCAGCAGTCTCAGTCATCCATCTCACCAGGACACTACCCCACAATAACCAGCAGTCTGGCATCTATCTCACCAGGACATTACCTCACAATAACAAGCAGTCTGTCATCCATCTCACCACGACACTACCCCACAGCAACCAACAGTCTGTCATCCATCTTACCAGGACAGTACCGCACAATAACCAGAAGTCTCAGTCATCCATCTCACCAGGACACTGCCCCACAATAACCAGAAATCTCAGTCATCCATCTCACCAGGACATTTACCAACAATAACCAGCAATCTGTCATCCATCTCAACAGGACACTACCCCACATTAACCAGCATTGTTCGTATCCATCTCACCACGACACTACCCCACAATGACCAACAGTCTGGCATCCATTTCACCACGACAGTACCCCACAATAACCAGTAGTCTCAGTCATCCATCTCACCAAGACACTACCCCACAATAACCAGTAGTCTCAGTCATGCATCTCACCAGGACACTACCTGACAATAACCAGCAGTCTCAGTCATTCATCTCACCAAGACACTACCCCACAGTAACCAGCAGTCTGGCATCCATCTCACCAGGGCTGTACCCCAGAATAACCAGCAGTCTCAGTCACCTATCTCACCATGACACTACCCCACAGCAACCAACAGTCTGTCATCCATCTCACCAGGACACTACCCCACAATAACCAGCAGTCTGTCATCCATCGCACCAGGACACTACCCCACAATAACCAGCAATCTCAGTCATCTATCACACCATGACACTACCCTGCAATAACCAGCAATATGTTATCCATTTTAGCAGGACACTACCCCACAATAACCAGCAGTCTGTCATTCATCTCACTAGGATACTACCCTACAATAAACAACAGTCTGTCATCCCTCTCACCAGGACACTACCCCACAATAACCAGCAATCTGTCATGCATCTCACCAGCACACTACCCCACAATAACCAACAGTCTGTCATCCATCTTACCAGGACACTACCGCACAATAACCAGCAGTCTCAGTCATCCATCTCACCAGGACACTGCCCCAAAATAACCAGAAATCTCAGTCATCCGTCTCACCAGGACATTTACCAACAATAACCAGCAATCTGTCATCCATCTCAACAGGACACTACCCCACATTAACCAGCATTGTTCGTATCCATCTCACCACGACACTACCCCACAATGACCAACAGTCTGGCATCCATTTCACCACGACACTACCCCACAATAACCAGTAGTCTCAGTAATCCATCTCACCAAGACACTACCCCACAATAACCAGTAGTCTCAGTCATGCATCTCACCAGGACACTACCTGACAATAACCAGCAGTCTCAGTCATCCATCTCACCAAAGACACTACCCCACAGTAACCAGCAGTCTGGCATCCATCTCACCAGGGCTGTACCCCAGAATAACCAGCAGTCTCAGTCACCTATCTCACCATGACACTACCCCACAGCAACCAACAGTCTGTCATCCATCTCACCAGGACACTACCCCACAATAACCAGCAGTCTCAGTCATCCATCACACCAGGACACTACCCCACAATAACCATCAATCTCAGTCATCTATCACACCATGACACAACCCTGCAATAACCAGCAGTCTCAGTCATCCATCTCACCACGACACTACCCCACAATAACCAACAGTCAGTCATCCATCTCACCAGGACAGTACCGCACAATAACCAGAAGTCTCAGTCATCCATCTCACCAGGACACTGCCCCAAAATAACCAGAAATCTCAGTCATCCATCTCACCAGGACATTTACCAACAATAACCAGCAATCTGTCATCCATCTCAACAGGACACTACCCCACATTAACCAGCATTGTTCGTATCCATCTCACCACGACACTACCCCACAATGACCAACAGTCTGGCATCCATTTCACCACGACAGTACCCACAATAACCAGTAGTCTCAGTCATCCATCTCACCAGGACACTACCTGACAATAACCAGCAGTCTCAGTCATCCATCTCACCAGGACACTACCCCACAATAACCAGCAGTCTGGCATCCATCTCACCAGGGCTGTACCCCAGAATAACCAGCAGTCTCAGTCACCCATCTCACCATGACACTACCCCACAATAACCAACAGTCTGTCATCCATCTCACCAGGACACTACCCCACAATAACCAGCAGTCTGTCATCCATCTCACCAGGACACTACCCCACAATAACCAGCAGTCTCAGTCATCCATCTCACCAGGACACTACCCCACAATAACCAGCAGTCTCAGTCATCCATCTCACCAGGACACTACCCCACAATAACCAGCAGTCTGTCATCCATCTCACCAGGACACTACCCCACAATAACCAGCAGTCTCAGTCATCCATCTCACCAGGACACTACCCCACAATAACCAGCAGTCTGGCATCCATCTCACCAGGACACTACCCCACAGCAACCAACAGTCTGTCATCCATCTTACCAGGACAGTACTGCACAATAACCAGAAGTCTCAGTCATCCATCTCACCAGGACATTTACCAACAATAACCAGCAATCTGTCATCCATCTCACCAGGACACTACCCCACAATAACCAGCAGTGTGACAACCATCTCACCACGACACTACCCCACAATGACCAACAGTCTGGCATCCATCTCACCACGACACTACCCCACAATAACCAGCAGTCTCAGTCATCCATCTCACCAAGACACTACCCCACAATAACCAGTAGTCTCAGTCATCCATCTCACCAGGACACTACCTGACAATAACCAGCAGTCTCAGTTATTCATCTCACCAAAGACACTACCCCACAGTAACCAGCAGTCTGGCATCCATCTCACCAGGGCTGTACCCCAGAATAACCAGCAGTCTCAGTCACCTATCTCACCATGACACTACCCCACAGCAACCAACAGTCTGTCATCCATCTCACCAGGACACTACCCCACAATAACCAGCAGTCTGTCATCCATCGCACCAGGACACTACCCCACAATAACCAGCAATCTCAGTCATCTATCACACCATGACACTACCCTGCAATAACCAGCAATCTCAGTCATCCATCTCACCAGGACACTACCCCACAATAACCAGCAGTCTGTCATCCATCTTACCAGGACAGTACCGCACAATAACCAGAAGTCTCAGTCATCCATCTCACCAGGACACTGCCCCAAAATAACCAGAAATCTCAGTCATCCATCTCACCAGGACATTTACCAACAATAACCAGCAATCTGTCATCCATCTCAACAGGACACTACCCCACATTAACCAGCATTGTTCGTATCCATCTCACCACGACACTACCCCACAATGACCAACAGTCTGGCATCCATTTCACCACGACACTACCCCACAATAACCAGCAGTCTCAGTCATCCATCTCACCAGGACACTACCCCACAATAACCAGCAGTCTCAGTCATCCATCTCACCAGGACACTACCCCACAATAACCAGCAGTCTGGCATCCATCTCACCAGGGCTGTACCCCAGAATAACCAGCAGTCTCAGTCACCTATCTCACCATGACACTACCCCACAGCAACCAACAGTCTGTCATCCATCTCACCAGGACACTACCCCACAATAACCAGCAGTCTGTCATCCATCTCACCAGGACACTACCCCACAATAACCAGCAATCTCAGTCATCTATCACACCATGACACTACCCTGCAATAACCAGCAATCTCAGTCATCCATCTCACCACGACACTACCCCACAATAACCAGAAGTCTCAGTCATCCATCTCACCAGGACACGACCCGACAATAACCAACAGTCTCAGTCATCCATCTCACGAGGACATTACCCCACAATAACCAGCAGTCTGGCATCTGTCTCACCAGGACACTACCCCACAGCAACCAACAGTCTGTCATCCATCTTACCAGGACAGTACCGCACAATAACCAGAAGTCTCAGTCATCCATCTCACCAGGACACTGCCCCAAAATAACCAGAAATCTCAGTCATCCATCTCACCACGACACTACATCACAATAACCAGCAGTCTGGCATCCATCTCACCACGACACTATCCCACAATAACCAGCAGTCTGTCATCCATTCTCTCCAGGACACTACCCCACAATAACCAGCAGTCTCAGTCATCCATCTCACCACGACACTACCCCACAATATCCAAAAGTCTGTCATCCATCTCACCAGGACACTACCCGACAATAACCAGCAGTCTCAGTCATCCATCTCACCACGACACTACCCCACAATAACCAGCAGTCTGGCATCTATCTCACCAGGACATTACCTCACAATAACAAGCAGTCTGTCATCCATCTCACAACGACACTACCCCACAGCAACCAACAATCTCAGTCATCCATCTCACCAGGACATTTACCAACAATAACCAGCAATCTGTCATCCATCTCAACAGGACACGACCCCACAATAACCAGCAGTGTTCGTATCCATCTCACCATGACACTACCCCACAATGACCAACAGTCTGGCATCCATTTCACCACGACAGTACCCCACAATAACCAGTAGTCTCAGTCATCCATCTCACCAAGACACTACCCCACAATAACCAGTAGTCTCAGTCATGCATCGCACCAGGACACTACCCCACAATAACCAGCAATCTGTTACCGATCTCAGCAGGACACTACCCCACAATAACCAGCAGTCTGTCATTCATCTCACCAGGACACTACCCCACAATAACCAACAGTCTGGCATCCATCTCACCACGACACTATCCCACAATAACCAGCAGTCTGTCATCCATCTCACCAGGACACTACCAGACAATAGCCAGCAGTCTTAGTCATCCATTTCACCAGGACACTACCCTACAATAACCAAAAGCCTCAGTCATCCATCTCACCACGACACTACCTCACAATAACCAGCAGCCTGGCATCCATCTCACCACGACACTATCCCACAATAACCAGCAGTCTGGCATCTATCTCACCAGGACATTACCTCACAATAACAAGCAGTCTGTCATCCATCTCACAACGACACTACCCCACAGCAACCAACAATCTCAGTCATCCATCTCACCAAGACATTTACCAACAATAACCAGCAATCTGTCATCCATCTCAACAGGACACGACCCCACAATAACCAGCAGTGTTCGTATCCATCTCACCATGACACTACCCCACAATGACCAACAGTCTGGCAACCATTTCACCACGACAGTACCCCACAATAACCAGTAGTCTCAGTCATCCATCTCACCAAGACACTACCCCACAATAACCAGTAGTCTCAGTCATCCATCTCACCAGGACACTACCCCACAATAACCAGCAATCTGTTACCCATCTCAGCAGGACACTACCCCACAATAACCAGCAGTCTGTCATTCATCTCACTAGGACACTACCCTACAATAAACAACAGTCTGTCATCCCTCTCACCAGGACACTACCCCACAATAACCAGCAATCTGTCATCCATCTCACCAGCACACTACCCCACAATAACCAGCAGTCTGGCATCCAACTCACCACGACACTACCCCACAATAACCAACAGTCTGGCATCCATCTCACCACGACACTATCCCACAATAACCAGCAGTCTGTCATCCATCTCACCAGGACACTACCAGACAATAGCCAGCAGTCTCAGTCATCCATTTCACCAGGACACTACCTCACAATAACCAGCAGTCTGGCATCCATCTCAGCAGGGCTGTACCCCAGAATAACCAGCAGTCTCAGTCACCCATCTCACCATGACACTACCCCACAGCAACCAACAGTCTGTCATCCATCTCACCAGGACACTACCCCACAATAACCAGCAGTCTGTCATCCATCGCACAAGGACACTACCCCACAATAACCAGCAATCTCAGTCATCTATCACACCATGACACTACCCTGCCATAACCAGCAATCTGTTACCTATTTTAGCAGGACACTACCCCACAATAACCAGCAGTCTGTCATTCATCTCACTAGGACACTACCCTACAATAAACAACAGTCTGTCATCCCTCTCACCAGGACACTACCCCACAATATCCAACAGTCTGGTATCCAACTCACCCGGACACTACCCCACAATAACCAGAAATCTCAGTCATCCATCTCACCAGAACACTACCCCAAAATAACCAGCAATCTGTCATCCATCTCACCAGGACATTACCCGACAATAACCAGCAATCTGTCATCCATCTCACCAGGACACTACCCCACAATAACCAGCAGTCTGGCATCCATCTCACCACAACACTATCCAACAATAACCAGCAGTCTGTCATCCATCTCTCCAAGACACTACCCAACAATAACCAGCTGTCTCAGTCACCCATCTCACCATAGCACTACCCCACAATAACCAACAGTCTGGCATCCAACTCACCAGGACATTTCCCCACAATAACAAGCAGTCTGTCATCCATCTCACCAGGACACTACACCACAGTAACCAACAGTCTGTCATCCATCTCACCAGGACACTACCCCACAATAACCAGCAGTCTGTCATCCATCTCACCAGGACACTACCCCACAATAATCAACAGTCTGTCATCCATCTCACCAGGATACTACCCCACAATAACCAGCAGTCTGGCATCCATTTCTCTACGGCACTACCCCACAATGACCAGCAGTCTGGCATCCATCTCACCACGACACTACACCACAATAACCAGCAGTCTGGCATCCATCTCACCACGACACTATCCCACAATAACCAGCAGTCTGTCATCCACCTCACCAGGACACTACCCCACAATAACCAGCAGTCTCAGTCATCCATCTCACCAGGACACTACCCCACAATAACCAGCAGTCTGTCATCCATCTCACCAGGACACTACCCCACAATAACCAGCAGTCTCAGTCATCCATCTCACCACGACACTACCCCACAATATCCAAAAGTCTGTCATCCATCTCACCAGGACACTACCCGACAATAACCAGCAGTCTCAGTCATCCAACTCACCAGGACACCATCCCACAATAACCAGCTGTCTGTCATCCATCTCACCAGGACACTACCCCACAATAACTAGCAGTCTCAGTCATCCATCTCACCAGGACACTACCCCACAATAACCAGCAGTCTGTCATCCATCTCACCAGGACACTACCCCACAATAACCAGCCATCTCAGTCATCCATCTCACCAGGACACTACCGCACAATAACCAACAGCCTCAGTCATTCATCTCACCAGGACACGACCCCACAATAACCAGCAGTCTGTCATCCATCTCACCACGACACTACCCCACAATAACCAGCAGTCTGTCATCCATCTCACCAGGACACTACCCCACAATAACCAGCAGTCTGTCATCCATCTCACCAGGACACTACCCCACAATAACCAGCAATCTCAGTCATCCATCTCACCAGGACATTTCCCCACAATAACCAGCAATCTGTCATCCATCTCAACAGTACACTACTCCACAATAACCAGTAGTCTTCGTATCCATCTCACCATGACACTACCCCACAATGACCAACAGTCTGGCAACCATTTCACCACGACAGTACCCCACAATAACCAGCAGTCTCAGTCATCCATCTCACCAGGACACTACCCCACAATAACCAGCAGTCTCAGTCATCCATCTCACCAGGACACTACCCCACAATAACCAGCAGTCTGTCATCCATCTCACCAGGACACTACCCCACAATAACCAGCAGTCTGTCATCCATCTCACCAGGACACTACCCCACAATAACCAGCAGTCTGTCATCCATCTCACCAGGACACTACCCCACAATAACCAACAGTCTGTCATCCATCTCACCAGGACACTACCCCACAATAACCAGCAGTCTTTCATCCATCTCACCAGCACACTACCCCACAATAACCAGCAGTCTGGCATCCATCTCACCAGCGACACTACCCCAGAATAACCAACAGTCTGGCATCCATCTCACCACGACACTATCCCACAATAACCAGCAGTCTGTCATCCATCTCACCAGGACACTACCCCACAATAACCAGCAGTCTCAGTCATCCATCTCACCAGGACACTACCCCACAATAACCAGCAGTCTGGCATCCATCTCACCAGGGCTGTACCCCAGAATAACCAGCAGTCTCAGTCACCCATCTCACCATGACACTACCCTACAATAACCAACAGTCTGTCATCCATCTCACCAGGACACTACCCCACAATAACCAGCAGTCTGTCATCCATCTCACCAGGACACTACCCCACAATAACCAGCAATCTCAGTCATCCATCTCACCATGACACTACCCCACAATAACCAGCAATCTGTCATCCATCTCACCAGGACACTACCCCACAATAACCAGCAGTCTGTCATCCATCTCACTAGGACACTACCCCACAATAACCAACAGTCTGTCATCCATCTCACCAGGACACTACCCCACAATAACCAGCAGTCTGTCATCCATCTCACCAGGACACTACCACACAATAACCAGCAGTCTCAGTCATCCATCTCACCAGGACACTACCCCACAATAACCAGCAATCTGTCATCCATCTCACCAGGACACTACCCCACAATAACCAGCAGTCTGTCATCCATCTCACCAGGACACTACCCCACAATAACCAGCAGTCTGGCATCCATCTCACCACGACACTACCCCACAATAACCAGCAGTCTGTCATCCATCTCTCCAGGACACTACCCCACAATAACCAGCAGTCTCAGTCATCCATCTCACCACGACACTACCCCACAATAACCAACAGTCTGGCATCCATCTCACCAGGTCACTACCACACAACAACCAGCAGTCTCAGTCATCCATCTCACCAGGACACTACCCTACAATAACCAACAGTCTGTCATCCATCTCACCAGGACACTACCCCACAATAACCAGCAGTCTGTCATCCATCTCACCAGGACACTACCCCACAATAACCAACAGCCTCAGTCATCCATCTCACCAGGACACTACCCCACAATAACCAGCAGTCTGGCATCCATCTCACCAGGACACTACCCGACAATAACCAGCAGTCTCAGTCATCCATCTCACGAGGACACTACCCCACAATAACCAGCAGTCTGGCATCCATCTCACCAGGGCACTACCCCACAATGACCAGCAGTCTGGCATCCATCTCACCACGACACTAGCCCACAATAACCAGCAGTCTGGCATCCA